>NC_142952.1:8447428-8732428 GCF_046866305.1 Octopus bimaculoides
TATATATTTATATATATATTTATATATATATATTTATATATTTATATATATATTTATTATTATATATATATATATATTTATATATATATATATATATTTATATATTTATATATATATATATATATATATTTATATATATATTTATATATATATATTTATATATATATATATTTATATATATATTTATATATATATATATTTATATATATATATATATTTATATATATATATATATTTATATATATATATATATTTATATATATATATATATTTATATATATATATATATTTATATATATATATATATTTATATATATATATATATTTATATATATATATATATTTATATATATATATATATTTATATATATATATATATTATTTATATATATATTTATTTATATATATATATATTTATATATATATATATATTTATATATATATATATTTATATATATATATATTTATATATATATATATTTATATATTTATATATATATATATTTATATATATATATATTTATTATATATATATATTTATATATATATATATTTATATATATATATATTTATATATATATATATTTATATATATTTATATATATATATATATTTATATATATATATATTTATATATATATATATATTTATATATATATATATTTATATATATATATATTTATATATATATATTTATATATATATATATATATATTATATATATATATATTTATATATATATATATATTTATATATATATATTTATATATATATATTTATATATATATATATTTATATATATATATTTATATATATATATATTTATATATATATATATATTTATATATATATATATTTATATATATATATATTTATATATATTTATATATATATATATATATTTATATATATATATATTTATATATATTTATATATATATATATATTTATATATATATATATTTATATATATATATATATATATATATATATATATATATTTATATATATATATATTTATATATATATATATTTATATATATATTTATATATATATATATTTATATATATATATATTTATATATATATATATTTATATATATATTTATATATATATATATTTATATACATATATATATATATATATATATATATATATATATATATATATATATATACAGGGTGTTCCAAAAAGATGTACTCTCTTTGACTTCCCAGTACTCATGCATTTTGTGTTCAAGTAGATGTTTATTGATATACATACAATCCTAAAAAGTTTAAATTAAATTCAGGAAAATAAATTGTTGTAGAAACGATTATTTATTGTCATTTAGAATTATTTAATGTTCTCTCTCATTCTTGCGTGTTCGCAAATGTTCAAACTGCCTTCTTTCATTTTCCAAACAAAGCTGATAATGTCCAACAATGGATTCAACAACATTGACAAACATTTCATTTAGAATTGCAACACATTGTATTCGAATTTCATTTTTTAAATCATCAATTGTCACTGGTTTTGTAATGTAAACATCATCTTTGAGATGTCCCCATAAAAAAAAAAAATCCATTGGTGTAAGGTCTGGTGGAACGTGCAGGAAATTCAACGCTACCTCTCCTCCCAATCCATTTGTTTGGATTTGTTGCATCGAGGTAAGCCCGTACATCACAAATAACAATACTTTCAGAAATCTTTTAATTTATACTGTTGATTGTAAATAATTGTGTAAATGAAAAAAAAAATAAACATCTTCGATAATCAGGAAAAAACATTTCACTTATATCACTTATATGCTTCATTTCGAGGAATGCTTTTTAGAGCTGACCGCAAGTATTATACTGAGGAGCCAACAATGGAGAAGCTGTTATGTTGCTAGTAAGTGTAATGCTGATATTTCTGATCATTTCCCACCTACTTCAAAAAGTGTATCTTTATACAGAGATGAGTCATTTGTTACAGAGAATGATTTACTGCAAAATATCAATGATATGTGTTTTCTTCAGAATAAACCCATCTGTATTTAATTAAATTACTATTTTCAGAAAATGATTTACCATATCACAACTGTGTGATTTTTCTCCTGTACCAATGCATTTGTGAGTAGTGAAAGCAATTCTTACAGAGAATCATGTACCACATATACTACAGTACTGGGTTCTTTTGTTGTATGAATACAATTGTGCTTAGTTACATCAGTATTTTCAGATAGATTTACAGCAAATATCACACTGATAGGGTATCTCTCCTGTTTGAGAGAATGATCTATCACAGACATCAATGTGATATGGCTACTGTCCAGTATGAGTGTGTTTGTGTTTATTTAACTGAACTTTTGCTGAGAATGATTTACCACAGATATTACAATGATGTAGCTTCTCACCTGTATGAATACTTTTGTGTCTGATTAAGGCAGTACTACGGGAGAATGATTTATCACAGACATCACAGTGATATGGCTTCTCACCTGTATGAATAGGTACATGATTAATTAGGCCAGAACTTTGAGAAAAAGATTTACCACAGGTATCACAGCTGTATGGCTCTTCTCCTGTGTGAATACGTTTGTGAACAGTTAATCCTGTTCCATAAGAGAATGATTTACCACAGATATCACAGTGATATGGTTTCTCTCCAGTATGAATACGTATGTGAGAATTTAAATGTACTTTTTGAAAGAATGATTTTCCACAGATATCACAGTGATAGGACTTCTCTCCTGTATGAATTAACTTGTGTGTAACTAAATTACATCTCTCAGAGAATGATTCACCACAAATATTACACTGATATGGCTTCTCACCAGTATGGCTACGTACATGGCGAGTTAGGCTATCAGACCGAGAGAATGATTTATTACAGATATCACAGTGATATGGTTTTTCACCTGTATGAGTACGTTTATGGTCTTCTAAGTGACTTTTTAGAGTGAATGATTGACCACAGATATCACATCCATATGGCCTTTCTCCTGTATGGATGCGTTTGTGAGTTATTAAATGATGTGTACGAGAGAATGATTTACCACAGGTATCACAGCTATGTGCTTTCTCTCCTGTATGTGTACGTTTATGTTCATTTAATGTGCTTTTCGTAGCAAATGATTTACCACAGGTATCACATCCATATGGCTTTTCTCCAGTATGGATATGTTTGTGAGTAACTAAGGTATGTAATCGAGAGAATGATTTACCACAGATATCACAGTGAAATGGTTTCTCTCCTGTGTGAACAATTTTATGATTAATAAGGCTACTTTTTAGAGAGAATGTCTTTTGACAGATATCACAGGGGTATGACGATTTTCTCACCTCTTTTGGTAATTCTTCAGGAAAATTCATTCTTCTTTAATATTTCTTTTCACACAACAATTATATTAATATTGATTTCTCTATTTATTACTGCACTGATGAAAACCCTTCTACTGCAATATTTCCATCAATTGTTATCTCAGTTTGTATCAGAAAACAGTAGCAAATTCATTAAAAAATCTGTCCAGATTTATATGGAACATAAAATCATCTCATGCACCTTGTAGGCAACGATTAGCAATGTCTCATTCCGAAGAACTAACTCTCAGTAAATTTATTGCAATGGAGTTGTAGTTCTTCTGTATAAAATCTTCCTTGTGTCAATAAATGTCAATATATATTGATGATATTGCTTTAATGCCAATGTCATCTGATATTCTGAAATGACAGAGAAATAGTGTAAGATATTGAAGATGATTAAAAAGTAGAGATATAACAGAGAAATTTTACTACAATTCTACATTTACCTCAACAACTGAACTTTACTTTTGGATTTGTTTACACATTTACTTAATGTATAAACCAGCAGTGTCGATGAAGAGGCAGGAGAGAAAGAACGACTGTATGCCCCTCAGCGAGGTGAATAATTTCATGCAGCATGTAAAAGTTTGACCTCTCTAGCTAAAGAGTAGCTGCTTGCATCGAATTAAGATCCAACGATACAGATGCTACTGGAGACAAAAAAGGAGAAACAGCAGTCGGACTGTTTCCAGTGTAATTTAATATGTTGACAAAGAGGAAACCAACTAATCCACTGAACCGACCTCCATCATAGGGGCGAGATGGCTTGTACATCTGACTGCAAATGATCCCCCCCCCCCTCCGTAAGCTCACGCATTCTGCAAAGGAGTTGGGTTGGTGTCCTATCGCCCAAGTGTTCTTTGTTAACTAGAGTTCGAAATCTTTTCTCCACTGATAGAAACATCTGATGGAGGACTTCATGTTTTATTGATAAATATGAAGCATCTTGAGGTGTGTCTGTGATTAGATCTTTCAAATAAACTGCCAAGGACGAGGAATGGCACTCAACAAAATGTGTAGCTGTTGCTGCTTCAACTGATATTCTTTCGTTACTATCAGCAAAGTTGTCATTTGAAGCATGTGGTTTTGTTCGATAATTTCATTAAAAATTTTTATCTCTTTACTCTTCTTTGGAAAAGTAAAGAAGTAGGAGCAGAAATTGAAATCTTCGAAGTGAGAGCAGGAAGCTGAAAGAGAGGAGAATAAGAAAATGTATGGGCGTGAATGTATATGTATGTGTGTGTGTGTGTGAGAGAGAGAGAGAGCGAGTGTCAGTGAGGGTGTGTGTTGTCATGTAAGTATTTTATTCCATGTATGTGTAAGGGGTACTCACTCACTCTCTCTCTCATCTTTCATATACACGTACATGCATAAATGCATATGCTTGCAGATAAGAACGAACCCTAGCCACTTAGACATGTGCAAAAAAAAAAAACGAGAACACACCTTCACACACACTCTCTCTCTCTCACGTGTGCACACATACATACAAAAAGGATGTATGTATGTGCATATGAAAGATATGTGTGTGAGGGAAAGAGAGAGCGAGTGAGTACGCCTTACATATACATGCAAAAGAATGCATCCATAACAACACCTTCACTCACTCAATCTCTCTCTCTCTCACACGTCCATTTCATATACATGTACATACATTTTCACTTACTCTCTTTCACTTCCTGCTCTCACTTCAGAGCTTTCAATTTCTGCTCTTACTTCAAAGCAAATTGTCGCCTTCTAAGGAAGAAAAAAGAAAAAAAAAAAAAAATTACGGAAATTAACGAACAATACCATAACGATACCACGTGCTTCAAATGACAACTTTGCTGACAGTAATAAAAGAATAACGAAACTATACCGAATTGACTACTATAAATATATTGATTATTCTGTGTATGCATTGTCAATTTTCTTTGTAATATATATATATAATTCCATCTATCGTTTTTATCCGCACACTTCGTTAAATTCCGTAAAAAATTTATTTATTTACTTTTTGCAGGCCGAGTTCATTTCCATGTATTTGTAGTCAGTCACATACGCACGTGTTATTGTATGTATGTTTGTATACATTTATGCATGTGTGTGTGTGAGAGAGAGAGAGTGAAAGGATGTGTTGTCATGCATACATACATCTTTTTTCTATGCATGGAAGTGCGAGACAGAGAGTGATGGCTAAGTGGCACTCACACATACAAACAAAAAGATGTATGCACGGCGATCTTACGCCGTATGCATGTTTATGTATGTACATATACATGACAACACAATCCTTCGCTCACACATCCATTTCATATACACATACATGCATCTTTCACTTTAAAACAAAAGTAAATAAAATTTTTTACGGAAATTAACGAACAAAACCATTTGTTCTCTTTGACATTTCTGAGACAACTGAAAGATGGCATTCTTTACCATGACAAAAATGCCTATATATATATATATATATTTATATATATTATACACACGTGAAGAAGGTCAGTAGCCATATTGAAGACAAAATACACCCAATGTTTAGTAGAAAATAAATAAAGCCATTACGTGAAAAATGTGCCTCTTTGAAACGAAAACAATAAACAGCTTTGACATGTTAGCAAATGGTAACAAGGAATAATCTTGCATATGAAAGGGAACCAAATATAATGTGTATGAAACACAGGAAAAAATCGCATGACTTACTATATACACTGAGGTCTATGTGAAGCAGAGTGGAAGTTGATGTTTATCAAATGAGTTGCGAGTTGTTGGGGATGACACAGAAAATGTGTCATGTTGAACAAAGGCAACGTTACCACTATGCCATCAAATACGCAACTGCCATGCTATTTAAAATAAGGGTACACAATACAGCTGGGTGGAAATTGCTACTTGTATTATTACACCTCCAGCTCTGAATGGCTGGAGTCTGCCAAAGCACAACTGAACTAAGCCACAGCAACAAAATAGATCTTTTCCCGTCTTACTACAGAAATTCCGTTCCAATTAATTTCGACTCATGTTTTGTAAGTTAATTATCTAAAGAATATTTTCAACAATAGAGATCATCATATCCTCTGTGGTATCCATGTAATAATCGACTCCATAAATTTTACCTTAAAAATATGGTCTAAAAAATTCAACTTTTACATGAGTATATACAATAATCAAGTTCAATAAAATGGAAAACGAAAGTAAATAATTTGATCCTGTTACAACACAAGTCATTTTAATAACAACTAATCAACCAATAAACAACACAATATATTTACATAAATTTTAATAAAAGTTTCGAAAATAGCTGGAATACTTTTCATCTTATTCTTTTCTCAAATGGTGCAAACCTGAGGCTGAATGTGTTAGCTCTATTTAAGCTGGATTGGAGTAAGCACAGTTTTAGAGAATGTCCAAAACAGAGAATGTATCAGATTACAAATTTAAGGATAACCAAAATAAGTAATGTTAAACATAACTGAATTCAGTAAAATATAAAGTGAAAAACAATTTGATTCTATTTAACACAAGTCATTTTAATAACAGCTAATCAATCAATAAACAATACAATATATTTAATAAATTAATAATTAATACTACCATAACAAAAAGGAAAACTTCATTCAAAGTTCTCAATGAGTCAGGAAAAACATTTCACTTCTGTTTTCCATTTTTGGTGGATGGTTTTAATGACTGCCAACCTGACATATCGTTATCTATTTCATTGTACTGTTTTAATGACAGACATATTATGAGTGCAGTTGTGCTTGGCTACATCACTATTTTGACAAATTTCTACTGCAAATATCACAGAATAGGGTATCTATCCTGTTTGAGAGAATGATCTATCACAGACATCAGTGAGATATGGCTACTGTCCAGTATGAGTGTATCTGTGTTTACTTAACCGAACTTTTAGCGAGAATGATTTACCACAGGTATTACAATGACATGGCTTCTCACCTGTATGAATAAGTTTGTGTCTAATTAAGACAGAACTATGAGAGAATGATTTTCCACAGATATCACAGTGTTATGGCTTCTCACCTGTATGAGTAAGAACATGCTTAATTAGGCCAGATCTTTGAGAAAACGATTTACCACAGGTATCACAGCTGTATGGCTTTTCTCCTGTGTGAATACGTTTGTGAACAGTTAATACTGATCTATAAGAGAATGATTTACCACAGATATCACAGTGATATGGTTTCTCTCCAGTATGAATACGTATGTGAGAATTTAAATGTACTTTTTGAAAGAAGGATTTTCCACAGATATCACAGCGATATGGCTTCTCTCCTGTATGAATAAACTTGTGTTTAGCTAAATTACCTCTGTCAGAGAATGATTCACCACAAATATTACACTGATATGGCTTCTCACCTGTATGGCTACGTACATGGCAAGTTAGGCTATCAGACCGAGAGAATGATTTATTACAGATATCACAGTGATATGGTTTTTCACCTGTATGAGTACGTTTATGATCTTCTAAGTGACATTTTAGAGTGAATGATTGACCACAGATATCACATCCATATGGCCTTTCTCCTGTATGGATGCGTTTGTGAATTATTAAATGATATGTACGAGAGAATGATTTACCACAGATATCACAGCTATGTGCTTTCTCTCCTGTATGTATACGTTTATGTTCGGATAATGTGCTTTTCGTAGCAAATGACTTACCACAGGTATCACATCCATATGGCTTTTCTCCTGTATGGATGCGTTTATGTTCGGTTAATGTGCTTTTCGTAGCAAATGATTTACCACAGGTATCACATCTATATGGCTTTTCTCCAGTATGGATATGTTTGTGAGTAACTAGGATATGTAATCGAGAGAATGATTTATCACAGATATCACAGTGAAATGGTTTCTCTCCTGTGTGAACAATTTTATGATTAATAAGACTACTTTTTAGAGAGAATGTCTTTTGACAGATATCACAGGGGTATGACGATTTTCTCACCTCTTTTGGTAATTCTTCAGGAAAATCCATTCTTTTTTAATATTTCTTTTCACACAACAATTACATTAATATTGATTTCACTATTTATTACTGCACTGATGAAAACCCTTCTACTGCAATATTTCCATCAATTGTTATCTCAGTTGGTATCAGAAAACAGTAGCAAATTCATTAAAAAATCTGTCCAGATTTATATGGAACATAAAATCATTTCATGCACCTTGTAGGCAACGATTAGCAATGTCTCACTCCGAAGAACTAACTCTCAGTAAATTTATTGCAATGGAGTTGTAGTTCTTCTGTATAAAATCTTCCTTTTTGTCAGTAAATGTCAATATATATTGATGCTATAGCTTTAATGCCAATGTCATCTGATATTCTGAAATGACAGAGAAATAGTGTAAGATATTGAAGATGATTAAAAAGTAAAGATATGGAAGTGAAATTTTACTACAATTCTACAGTTACCTCAACAACTGAACTTTACTTTTGAATTTGTTTATACATTTACTTAATGTATAAACCAGCAGTGTCGATGAAGAGGCAGGAGAGAAAGAACGACTGTATGCCCCTCAGCGAGGTGAATAATTCCATGCAGCACGTAAAAGTTTGATTTCTCTAGCTAAAGAGTAGCTGCTTGCAACGAATTAAGATCCAACGATAGAGATGCTACTGGAGACAAAAAAGGAGAAACAGCAGTTGGACTGCCTCCAGTGTAATCTAATATGTTGACAAAGAGGAAACCAACTGATCCACTGAACCGACCTCAGAGATGGCTTGTACATTTGACTGCAAATGACCCACCCACCGTAAGCTCACGCATTCTGCAAAGGAGTTGGGTTGGTGTCCTATCGCCCAAGTGTTCTTTGTTAACTAGAGTTCGAAATGTTTTCTCCCCTGATAGAAATGTCCGATGAAGGACTTCATGTTTCATTGATAAATATGAAGCACCTTCAGGTGTGTCTGTGATTAGATCTTTCAAATGAACCACCAAGGACGAGGAATGGCACTCAACAAAATGTGTAGCTGTTGCAGCTTCAACTTAATATTGTCCACAGCTAAGTATGCCTCCATTTGCTCAAACCAAATGGCTAATCAATATAGTATGTGCGAACTAGGTATTCTTTCGTTTCTGTCAGCAAACTTGTCATTTGAAGCATGTGGTATTGTTCGATAATTTTCCTAAGAAATTTTTATTTCCTTACTCTTCTTTAGAAGGCAGCAATTTGCTTTGAAGTAAGAGCAGAAATTGAAAGCTCTGAGGTGAGAGCAGGAAGTGAAAGAGAGTAAGTGAAAATGTATGTACATGTATATGAAATGGACATGTGTGAGAGAGAGAGAGAGTGAGTGAAGGTGTTATGTCTGTATTTTTTTGCATGTATGTGTAAAGCGCACTCACTTGCTCTCTCCCTCACACACATATCTTTCATATACACATACATACATCCTTTTTGTATGTATGTATGCACACGTGAGAGAGTGAGAGAGAGAGAGAGAGAGTGTGTGTGTGTGTAAAGGTGTGTTCTCATGTTTTTTGTTTTTCTTTTTGCATGTATGTCTAAGAGGCTACGGTTCGTTCTTACCTGCAAGCATATGTATTTCTGCATGTACGTGTATATGAAAGATTTGTGTGTGTGTGAGAGAGAGAGAGAGAGAGAGAGAGAGAGAGCGAGAGAGAGAGAGAGAGAGAGAGAAAGAGAGAGAGAGAGTGAGAGGGTGAGTGAGTGTCTCTTATACATACATGGAATAAAATACATGACAACACACATACATATACATATAAACTCACGTCCAAACATTTCACATTCTCCTCTCTTTCAACTTCCTGCTCTCACTTCAAAGCAAATAGTCGCCTTCCAAGGAGGAGTAAAGAAATAAAAAAAAATTACGGAAATTAACGAACAATACCATAACGATACCACGTGCTTCAAATGACAACTATGTTGACAGTAACAAAAGAATAACGAAACTATACCGAATTGACGGATCTATTTCAAAACGGGGGCACCAGTATTTTCTTAACGAAACACTAACGAAACACTTTGAAACTTGGGACACTGGTAGAATGTGTCATATAAAACATCTTTTACTCTTAGTCTTCTTAACAAAAAACCGTACATCGCAAGTTATTCCATGTTAAAGTTGTCGTATTTCTGTAATTTCAACCAATCACTGACGTCTATTCAGCTGAACAGAGTTACTGCTGGGCGGTCATAAAAATGTTATTCCCTGTGACATATTTCATCCGGTTTAATCGTAATTTATACGCATATATTGTTTATATAATAAATTACGCTGTGCGTATCTATGTGTGTAACAATTTTAGAGTTCGGATTCTAGAGTTAGGGTTAGGGTTAACAGTCTAGTTAGGGTTAGGGGATTAATACGATATACACCGTTACAGCGCTAACTGTTTTCAACTGAATAGACGTCAGTGATTAGTAGAAATAAGACAATTTTTTACACGAAATAAATTCGAATACAAAAATTTTTTTCTGTTCTATAACACAAAATAGATAAGTATACGAAGTTTGAAAGTCTTTCGGTACCAAAAACACTACATAAAACATAAATGAAAACTGGTGCCCCAGTTTTGAAATAGATCCGAATTGACTACTATAATAAATATATTGATTATTCTGTGTATGCATTCTCAATTTTCTTTGTAATATATATATATATATATATATATATATATATATATATATATATATATATGTATATATACATATAGCCATCTGTCGTTTTTATCCGCACACTTCGTTAAATTCCGTAAAAAATTTATTTATTTACTTTTTGCAGGCCGAGTTCATTTCCATGTATTTGTAGTCAGTCACATACGCACGTGTTATTGTATGTATGTTTGTATACATTTATGCATGTGTGTGTGTGAGAGAGAGAGAGTGAAAGGATGTATTGTCATGCATACATACATCTTTTTTCTATGCATGTAAGTGTGAGACAGAGAGAGTGATGGCTAAGTGGCACTCACACATACAAACAAAAAGATGTATGCACGGCGATCTTACGCCGTATGCATGTTTATGTATGTACATATACATGACAACACAATCCTTCGCTCACACATCCATTTCATATACACATACATACATCTTTCACTTTAAAACAAAAGTAAATAAAAATTTTTACGGAAATTAACGAACAAAACCATTTGTTCTCTTTGACATTTCTGAGACAACTGAAAGATGGCATTCTTTACCATGACAAAAATGCCTATATATATATATATATATATATATATATATTTATATATATTATACACACGTGAAGAAGGTCAGTAGCCATATTGAAGACAAAATACACCCAATGTTTAGTAGAAAATAAACAAAGCCATTACGTGAAAAATGTGCCTCTTTGAAACGAAAACAATAAACAGCTTTGACATGTTAGCAAATGGTAACAAGGAATAATCTTGCATATGAAAGGGAACCAAATATAATGTGTATGAAACACAAGAAAAAATCGCATGACTTACTATATACACTGAGGTCTATGTGAAGCAGAGTGGAAGTTGATGTTTATCAAATGAGTTGCGAGTTGTTGGGGATGACACAAACAATGTGACATGTTGAACAAAGGCAACGTTACCACTATGCCATCAAATACGCAACTCCCATGCTATTTAAAATAAGGGTACACAATACAGCTGGGTGGAAATTGCTACTTGTATTATTACACCTCCAGCTCTGAATGGCTGGAGTCTGCCAAAGCACAACTGAACTAAGCCACAGCAACAAAATAGATCTTTTCTCGTCTTACTACAGAAATTCCGTTCCAATTAATTTCTACTCATGTTGTGTAAGTTAATTATCTAAAGAATATTTTCAGCAATAGAGATCATCATATCCTCTGTGGTATCCATGTAATAATCGACCCCATAAATTTTACCTTAAAAATATGGTCTAAAAAATTCAACTTTTACATGAGTATATACAGTAATCAAGTTCAATAAAATGGAAAACGAAAGTAAATGATTTGATCCTGTTTTTAATAACAACTAATCAATAATCAATCAATAAACAATACAATATATTTTACATTAATTTTAATAAAAGCATATCTCAACTTCAGTTTAGAAAATAGCTGGAATACTTTTCATCTTATTCTTTTCTCAACTGGTGCTAACCTGAGGCTGAATGCATTAGCTCTGTTTAAGTTGGATTGGAGGAAGCACAGTTTTAGAGAATGTCCAAAACAGAGAATGAATCAGATTGCAAATTTAAGGATAACCAAAATAAGTAATGTTAAACATAACTGAATTCAGTAAAATGTAAAGTGAACAACAATTTGATCCTATTAAACACAAGTCATTTTAATAACAGCTAATCAATCAATAAACAATACAATATATTTAATAAATTAATAATTAATGCTACCATAAGAAAAAGGAAAGCTTCATTCAAAGTCCTCAATGAGTCAGGAAAAACATTTCAGTTCTATTTTCCATTTTTGGTGGATGGTTTTAATGACTGCCAACCTGACATATCGTTATCTATTTCATTGTACTGTTTTAATGACTGACATATCATGAATGCAGTTGTGCTTGGCTACATCACTATTTTGACAAATTTCTACTGCAAATATCACAGAATAGGGTATCTATCCTGTTTGAGAGAATGATCTATCACAGACATCAGTGAGATATGGCTACTGTCCAGTATGAGTGTATCTGTGTTTACTTAACCGAACTTTTAACGAGAATGATTTACCACAGGTATTACAATGACATGGCTTCTCACCTGTATGAATAAGTTTGTGTATAATTAAGACAGAACTATGAGAGAATGATTTTCCACAGATATCACAGTATTATGGCTTCACACCTGTATGAATAGGTACATGCTTTATTAGGCCAGATCTTCGAGAAAACGATTTACCACAGGTATCACAGCTGTATGGCTTTTCTCCTGTGTGAATACGTTTGTGAACAGTTAATCCTGATCTATAAGAGAATGATTTACCACAGATATCACAGTGAAATGGCTTCTCTCCAGTGTGCATACGTATGTGAGAATATAAATGTACTTTTTGAAAGAATGATTTTCCACAGATATCACAGCGATATGACTTCTCTCCTGTATGAATTAACTTGTGTGTAACTAAATTACATCTTTCAGAGAATGACTCACCACAAATATTACACTCATATGGCTTCTCACCTGTATGAATACGTATGTGGCGAGTTAGGTTAGGAGACCGAGAGAATGATTTATTACAGATATCACAGTGATATGGTTTTTCACCTGTATGAGTACGTTTATGGTCTTCTAAGTGACTTTTTAGAGTGAATGATTGACCACAGATATCACATCCATATGGCCTTTCTCCTGTATGGATGCGTTTGTGAATTATTAAATGATGTGTACGAGAGAATGATTTACCACAGATATCACAGTTAATCTCTCCTGTATGTATACGTCTATGTCGTGTTAACCTGCATTTTGCAGAGAATGATTTATCACAGATATCACACTGATATGGTTTTTCACCAGTATGAGTACGTGTATGATCTTCTAAGAGACTTTTGAGAGTGAATGATTTACCACAGGTATCACATCCATATGGCTTTACTCCAGTATGGATATATTTGTGAGTAATTAAGGATTGTAATCGAGAGAATGATTTACCACAGATATCACAGCAATGTGCTTTCTCTCCTGTATGTATACGTTTATGTTCTGTTAATGTGCTTTTCGTAGCAAATGATTTACCACAGGTATCACATCCATATGGATTTTTTCCAGTATGGATATATTTGTGAGTCATTAAGGTTTGTAATCGAGAGAATGATTTACCACAGATATCACAGTGAAATGGTTTCTCTCCTGTGTGAACAATTTTATGATTATTGAGGCTACTTTTTAGAGAGAATGTCTTTTGACAGATATCACAGGGGTATGACGATTTTCTCACCTCTTTTGGTAATTCTTCAGGAAAATCCATTCTTCTTTAATATTTCTTTTCACACAACAATTACATTAATATTGATTTCACTATTTATTACTGCACTGATGAAAACCCTTCTACTGCAATATTTCCATCAATTGTTATCTCAGTTGGTATCAGAAAACAGTAGCAAATTCATTAAAAAATCTGTTCAAATTTAGATGGAATATAAAATCATTTCATGCACCTTGTAGGCAACGATTAGCAATGTCTCACTCCGAAGAACTAACTCTCAGTAAATTTATTGCAATGGAGTTGTAGTTCTTCTGTATAAAATCTTCCTTTTGTCAGTAAATGTCAATATATATTGATGCTATAGCTTTAATGCCAATGTCATCTGATATTCTGAAATGACAGAGAAATAGTGTAAGATATTGAAGATGATTAAAAAGTAGAGATACGACAGTGAAATTTTACTACAATTCTACATTTACCTCAACAACTGAACTTTACTTTTGAATGTGTTAACACATTTACTGAATACAGATATACCTTCAGGTTGTGAAACATTACCAATATTTCAATAGACAATAGTGATTATACATATATGAACAAGTGATTTCAGTCATTGTATCTTTAGGCCTTCTCTGATATTCAGTTACATTGAGTATTTTGTGCCAAACTCTTTACTAAATCCACAGGAGTACATTGTTCCTAGTGTCCATATCCAGGATATTCTCCTCATTTAGTATTGTTTGTGATGTCACTGCTTTATTTCACGTCAACCAGAGTATATATATGTATATATATATCTTGATATATAAATTGTTTTGTGTGTCTGTCTGTTTGTGCGCTTAACACTCAAGTAGTGTTCATGCGATCGTGCTGAAATTTTAAACAATTGTTAGTTTCAAAGTGTGAATCGCTATTGGCATAACTACAGGGTTTTACCCCCCAAAGTCTGGGGGGTAAAACCCTGTAGTTATGCCATCGCTATTTCTGTAATTATTTCAACGTGTTTGTTTCGCCATTAAAAGTAACCAGTTGCTTAGACTTTTTCTATTACTCAAACCAAAAATAAATTTCCCCTCAAATTTCTTTATAATCGTAATCTGTGCCGTTTGAAAGGTATTTCAATAAAAGATGTCCATTTTCCTAAAAGTTATGAGGAAAAAATCGGATCTTGTATATTCGTTTAATACACATGTGAGAGCAGAAAGTGAAAGCGAGGAGAATGTGAAGGATGTATGTACGCGTATATGAAAAAAACGTGTGTGTGAGAGAGAGAGAGAGAGAGAGAGAGTGAATGAATGAATGAATGAAGGTGTGTTGCCATGTATTTTTTTTCATGTATAAGTGGCGAGGGTTCGTTCAGCACTTTGTAGTCAGTCACACACACACATATATACCTATTATCTTTTATATACACGTACATACATAAATACACATGTATAAATCTATTTTGTATGTGTGAGAGAGAGAGAGAGAGAACGACAATGAAATTCGCTCAAGTCAAAACGAAAAATGGTTTCTTTTCCTATTGTTACATGTTTTCCCATCAATATAATTACGTTATGATCAAAGTGAAACACAATTCTATTATTTACATTTACATATATTATTACACAATCGAAACGAACGTTTATCAACTTACCGTTTTCAAATGCAAACACTTAATCAATATGTTATACGTTTTCATCAATGTAAATATTTGTTAGAATGAGGTTTACCAATGTCAGGAATTCCGTATTTCTTCAACAATAACCCCGTGACATATTAACTATGAACGAGTGAAGCTGACTTTGTCTCCAGCCGCACTTTCGATCACAAATATGACACCCACAATGTCATAAGGAGACATTCGGTGTTTCGAATCTTTTTAATCTGACCGACAGATATACGCGTAGCGTCCATTATGTCACGGAATGGTCACAGTTGGGACGTCTTTGATCATATGTACTCAATCAGATCCATCTCGTGACTAAACAACAAGTGACGAACGGAACGAGACGAGGCAACGAGTTGCTAGAAAGAGCAACCAAATCTTCCTGACAAAAAGAAAAATGAAATTTCCGTCTTCAAGAAAAAAAAATAATAATAATGCAAGTTTATATTATTATATAATGTTCGCTTAGGAATTCATTACTTCTAGAAAAGAATAAAACAAAATGGTCATGGCTGGAACGCCTTTTCTCACAGATCCATTACAATCAGAGCTATCCTGTGGTTAAAACAATATTCTTCACTGAATGATGAAGCAGCTAAAGTTGAAAGAATAAAAGATAGCAAGTATCCATATTCCAAATATTGGGATTCCTTTATAAAAGAATATAATCTTGCATTTTTTTTCTTGAAGACAGAAATTTCTTTTTAGCTACTTTTTCTAGCAGGTCATGTAACTACATATAGGTTCCGTCGTTGGTCTATCTCAGTAATAATTTTGTTGTAATTTAGCCTCAAATCAACCCTGATACAGCAAAACTATGTTGCTATAAAAACATCTCTGGTTATAAAGAGGAGTGGCTGTGTGAGACGCGTGTAAGAGGCATAGTGACAAGACTAGAAACAGACTGAGCTCTTGGTGAAACTTGATTAATCTTAGAGAGAATCATATTAAAAATGTGAATAGAAATTCTTTAATTTCTTGAGGTAGATGGCTTAAATACCAGGAGGTGAGGCTGTACACTTCTCAGGTTAAGGCCTCTGACAACAACTATGAATTTTAATGGTTGTAAATTGTATTATTCTCAAAACCAGAAGTCTTTCGAACCATATTATATTTGAATAAAATGCATCATAAATTACATTAATTTTAATAAAAGCATTTCTCAACTTCAGTTTAGAAAATAGCTGGAATACTTTTCATCTTATTCTTTTCTCAACTGGTGCTAATCTGAAGCTGAATGTATTAGCTTTATTTAAGCACAGTTTTAGTGAATGTTCATAACAGAGAATTAATCAGATTGCAAATTTAAGGATAACTAAAATAAGTTAATGTTAAACATAATCAAATTCAATAAAATGCAAAGTAAACAACAATTTGACCCTGTTAAAACACAAGTCATTTTAATAACAGCTAATCAATCAATAACCAATGCAGTATATTTAATGAATTAATTATTGCTACCATAACAAAAAGGAAAGCTCATTCCAAGTCTTTCATGAGTCAGGAAAAACATTTCACTTCTATTTTCCACTTTTGGTGGATAGTTTTCATGACTGCCTGACATATCATCAATTTCATTGTATTGGATGTATTTTATTGTAGAACCAAAACTGCTGCTGTTTGTTCATTTATCACCCACTTCACAAAATGTATCTTTATACATAGATGAGTCATTTGTTACAAAGAATTTCTCTCCAAATATCACTGTGATATGCTTTTTCTTTAGAATAAACACGTACATTACAATGGTATATTCTGTTGTATGAATGCAATTGTGCTTAGTTACATCACTATTTTCACAGAAATATTTACTGCAAATACCACACTGATAGGGCATCTCTCCTGTTTGAGAGAATGATCTATCACAATGATATGGCTTTTCACCTGTATGAATAGGTACGTGGTTAATCAGGCCAGATCCTTGAGACAACAATTTACCATACTTCTATGGCTCTCCTGTGTGAATACGTTTGTGAACTGTTAATCCTCTTCCATAAGAGAATGACTTACCACAGATATCACAGTGATATGGTTTCTCTCCAGTATGAATACGTATGTGAGAATATAAATGTGCTTTTCGCAAAAACGATTTACCACAAGTTTCACAGTGATATGACTTCTCTTCTGTATGAATACGCTTGTGTCTAATTAAGACAGTACTAAGAGAGAATGATTTTCCACAGATATCACAGTGATATGGCTTCTCACCTATATGAATATATACATGGCTAATTAGGCCAGATCTTCGAGAAAATGATTTACCACAGGTATCACAGTTGTATGGCTTTTCTCCTGTGTGAATACGTTTGTGAACAGTTAATCCTGTTCCATAAGAGAATGATTTACCACAGATATCACAGTGAAATGGCTTCTCTCCAGTGTGCATACGTATGTGAGAATATAAATGTACTTTTTGAAAGAATGATTTACCACAGATATCACAGCGATATGACTTCTCTCCTGTATGAATTAACTTGTGTTTAGCTAAATTACCTCTGTCTGAGAAGGATTCACCACAAATATTACACTGATATGGTTTCTCACCCGTGTGACTACGTATGTGTCGAGTTAGGCCATCAGTCCAAGAGAATGATTTATCACAGATACCACAATGATATGGTTTTTCACCTGTATGAGTACGCTTGTGACTGTCTAAGTGACTTCTTAGAGAGAATGATTTACCACAGATATCACATCCATATGGCCTTTCTCCTGTATGGATGCGTTTGTGAGTAATTAAATGATCTGTACGGGAGAATGATTTACCACAAATATCACACTTATGCGCTTTCTCTCCTGTATGTTTACGCCTATGTCCAGTTAATGTGCGTTTGGCAGAGAATGATTCACCACAGATATCACACTGATATGGTTTTTCACCTGTAGGAATATGTTTATGATCTTCCAAAAGACTTCTTACAGTCAATGATTTACCATAGGTTTTAGATGATTTTTCTCTTTTATGGATGTGTTTGTGAGTAACTAAGGCTTGTATTCGAGAGAATGATTTATCACAGATATCACACTGATATGGTTCTTCACCAGTATGAGTACGTTTATGATCTTCTAAGTCACTTTTTTGAGTGAATGACTTATCACAGATATCACAGTTATGCGCTTTCTCTCCTGTATGTATACGACTATGTGCTGTTAATGTGCGTTTTGCAGTGAATGATTTACCACAGATGTCACACTGATATGGTTTTTCACCAGTATGAGTATGTTTATGATCTTCTAAGTGACTTTTTAGAGTGAATGATTTGCTACAGATATCACATCCATATGGCCTTTCTCCTGTATGTATGTGTTTATGATTAATTAAGGTTTGTAATCGAGAGAATGATTTATCACAGGTATCACATTGAAACGGTTTCTCTCCTCTGTGAACAATTTTATGATTAATAAGACTACTTTTTAGAGAAAATGACTTTTGACAGATATCACAGGGGTATGATGCTTTTCTCACCTCCTTTGGTAGTTGTTCAGGAAAATCCATTCTTCTTTAATATTTCTTTTTACACAACCAATTATATTGATATTGTTTTCGCTATTTATTACTGCACTGATGAAAATCCTTCTACTGCAATAGTTCCATCAATTGTTATCTCAGTTGGTATCAGAAAACAGTAGCAAATTCATTAAAAAATCTGTTCAAATTTAGATGGAATATAAAATCATTTCATGCACCTTGTAGGCAACGATTAGCAATGTCTCACTCCGAAGAACTAACTCTCAGTAAATTTATTGCAATGGAGTTGTAGTTCTTCTGTATAAAATCTTCCTTTTGTCAGTAAATGTCAATATATATTGATGCTATAGCTTTAATGCCAATGTCATCTGATATTCTGAAATGACAGAGAAATAGTGTAAGATATTGAAGATGATTAAAAAGTAGAGATATAACAGAGAAATTTTACTACAATTCTACATTTACCTCAACAACTGAACTTTACTTTTGAATGTGTTAACACATTTACTGAATACAGATATACCTTCAGGTTGTGAAACATTACCAATATTTCAATAAACAATAGTGATTATACATATATGAACAAGTGATTTCAGTCATTGTATCTTTAGGCCTTCTCTGATATTCAGTTACATTGAGTATTTTGAGCCGAACTCTTTACTAAATCCACAGGAGTACATTGTTCCTAGTGTCCATATGAAGGATATTCGACTCATTTAGTATTCTGTTTGTGATGTCACTGCTTTATTTCACTTCAACCAGTGTATGTATGTCTGTATGTATATATGTATGTATATTAGTTTCCTACACATTTTTTTTTACACCTGTTGCACTATTTTTTTCTGATTTTCGTTTCAACGTCAAGTTGTAAACTTTAACCATTTTTTCCCCTTCATATTCGTTAACCACACATTATTTTACACCTAGTACACTATTATTTTTAAAAAAATTTGTGACGGAGATGGGTGGGGTACGAACTCGGATAAATCACACGATCCAGTAACCCTACTTCGACACCCGGTCACAAAAATGAAATATATATAGTGTAATAGGTGTAAAATAATGTGTAGTAAACGAATATGAAGAAAAAGAAATTTCGTCGAAGAACGGAGAAGTGGTGAGAGGACTTCGGAACATTCCCGATGTGAATTTTCCGAGTCGTCACCGCCCCCTCCCGTTCGCCTGTGCGCATTTTTTTTTCATATTCGTCTACTACATGTTGTTTTAAACCTTTGCCCTTTTTTTTTTTTTTAGCTCGGATCAAAGAATTAGAGTTTAACCGAATAATCTTGCATATGAAAGGGCACCAAATATATGCGTATGCAAAATAGGAAAAATCGCATGACTTACTATATGCACTGAGGTTTATATGAAGTAGAGTGGAAGTTGATGTTCATCAAATGAGTTGCGAGTAATTGGTGGTGACACAAAATATGACATGTTAAACAAATCAACGATTCCTGAAAGCCGTCAAATCCATGATTGCCGACCATTCAAAAAAAAAAACGAACGCAATGTTACTAAGCGGAAATTACTACTTGTATTATTACGCCTCCAGCTTTGAATGACTGGAGTCTGCCGAAGCACAACTAAACTAAGCCACAGCAACAAAAGAGATCTCTTCGTGTCTCGCTACAGATATGTTAATACACCATTCAATTACCGTATTTTAACGTGTATATGGAAACCTTTTTTGGTGAAAGTAAAGAATACGTACAAAGAATACGGTGTTTAGGGTTTTTGTTACGCCGAAAATGGGTGGTGTACGTTTCTTTACCTCCGCCCCCTTTATTTGTCAAAAATTAGGTTCAGAAAATATGGGAGTTCCTTACACATAGATAGTATTATAATCCCTTACAAAACCATTTTTTTTCCAAATTTTAAACTCCCAAAATTAGGGGGTTCCTTATACACGTTAAAATACAGTAATTTCTATTCATGTTTTGTAAATTAATTATTTAAAGGATATTTCCAGCAATAGAGATCATTTCAATTTGGAAGTACTATCCTCTCTATGAAAGTCAAGACATGGAAATTCTTCTTTCACGAAGTTGTTATTTATTTCCAGTGCAAAATAATTAGTATTCTTAAAAGAAATGTCTTTTACTCATGTTGCTGTTTTCACATTTATGTGATTACTGTGTCTGAAAGAAATATCTTTTCCCATTCTTATGTTTGCACTCAAATATAAATACCTTATCCGCGAAATGAAACGCAATTCTATTATTATATCATTGAAACGAACGTTTATCAACTTACCGTTTTCAAATATAAACACTTAACTAATATGTTATACGTTTTCACCAAAATAAATATTTAATTGTTAGAATGAGGTTTACCAACGTTTTATCGACCTCATTCTATATCGACAGTCAAGCTGTTTATTATTTCTTCTACAATAACACCATAGCATATCACTATGAACGAGTGAAGCTGATTTCGACTCCAACCGCACTTTCGATCTCAAATATTACACCCGCAAAGACTTCGGAAAATTCACAAGATCCAATTTTTTTCCCCTCGTAAATGGATATCTTTTAATAAAATTGTGTATATATATATATATTTATATATATATATATACCTTTCAAACGGCATGCATTATGGATGCAGAATGTGCCGCAAACCCTTTATTTTTGTTCGGAAAAAAGGGTGGGGGTTCATATGTTTTTTTTGGCAAGACTTCCTTTTGTACCCGCACAAAAACACCCCTTTAAAATTTTTTTTTTTCTACACAAACCCACGTTTTCGGCTACGAAGAATACGAATCTGCAAAACAATTGGCAAAATCGGCATTTTGAAATTACCCCCTACTTTCTTCATTTTTAACTTGTTTCAGAATTTTTTTTTTTTCACTAAGTACAGCAAAAGGAATTTCTTACTATACCTTTCTTACATAGTGAGCAGGGCCATTCACCTGAAGGGGTTTGAATTTTGTCCATTTTTTTGCTCTCTAGCACTTTGGTCTTTGTTAACCTTAAGGCCCTTTTATTATAGGTTTTGTTTCCACATCAGGAATTTCTTTTCCAGTTGTTACAGATTCTGCTACCAGACTAACATCATCAGTATACTATAGTTCAATTGGACAGCCAGTCTTAAATTCCATTCATCTATCCCTAGTTTCCTAAGATAACGCCACATTACAGAGCAAGGTACTCTGTTGAAGGCTTTCTCCAGATCAACAAATGCCAAGTACAATGGCTTATTATTAAATACTTCTCTTGCAGTAGTGTGTCTCCTTGGCACAAAGCCAAACTGCTATAACTCACAACTTTCATCACCTGGTTCAGCAATTTGATGCCTCTGTAATTACTTCTGTCTTATGTCTTGCAGCTGCTCTGATGATGCCTTCCTGAATAACCTGGTTAACTATACAGGTGACAAGATCATATCCTGCTCTACCAGATACGTTTAAGCCTTTCAGCAGTGACTCCTGATGGACCAGGGGCTTTCCTTGTGCTTATACCTTTAATTGCCTTATTTATCATACCGCTGTCAACCTGGGCCCTCTGTTGTGTTCACATAAGGAGAAAATCCTTCAACTCTCCACATTTAATACCCTTTCATATACCATATATACTCGACTATAAGTTGTACTATTTTGCCTTGAAATTTTCACCTAAATTTGGGGGTGCGACTTATAAACACCCCCCAAAATCTTTGGATATTTTCTAGGTGCAAGCCATGTCTGAAGTGCTGATACTTGGAATTACTGAAAAAACCTGAATCGCTAATTCCGAAGCTGATCTTTAGACATTTCTTTATATATTTCTTTACTTCTGTTAAAATGAGATAAACAATTTTATAGACGAGGGCTTTTATAGTTGAGTATATATGGTACACACACACACATATATCTATATATGTGTCTTTGTGCCCCACCCTATTACTTGATGAGTTTATGTCCCTGTAACTTAGCTGTTCAGTAAGAGACCGATAAAATAAATCGCTGGCTTAAACAAAAAAAAAAAAAAACGTACAGGGGTCAATCTGTCTGACTAAAATTCTTCAAGCCCCAGCATGGCTGCAACCAGTTGAGATACCAACAGCCACACAGTTTCACTTAAACAGAGATAGACAGTGAATATCAACAGCCTCTCACACACAAAACAAAACTTTCTACAGTTCCTGTTGAATAAATTCAAACATAATGCGTTGGTTTGGCCAGGGATATTGCAGAAAAAAAAACTTACCTGCAGTGCTGCATTCTAGGATGAAACCCAAAATATATAGTTGTAGAGCAAACATCTTAACCACATACCCAGGCTTGCATCTATGTTAGTTCAATTAGATATTCTATACTCAAAAACCCCTTTCAAAAATGTGATTACTTCTGAATTGATTGTCTCAAGCAGCATATTATGAACTTTCATTGAGACCCATTTACAACCTGTGCATATTTCTTGAGAGATTGACTAGTAAGCCATTTGATGCAGTTTTGGTGATTGATTTCATCATTTAGTGAGAGTTAAGACTATTTTTTAATTTTCAATGCCAGCATGTGACAACATTTTAATCCCTGGTATTGTTCTAATATTGAGATATTTAACAAGGCTATAAACACACTATGAGCTCTTGGTGAAACTTGATTAATCTTAGAGGGAATCATATTAAAAATGTGAATAGAAATTCTTTAATTTCTTGAGGTAGATGGCTTAAATGCCAGGAGATGAGGCTGTACACTTCTCAGGTTAAGGCTTCTGTCAACAACTATGATTTTTAATTGTCATAAATTGCATTATTCCTAAATGTAGAATTTTTTATGAATCGTATTATTAGGATGGGCACCCAGCTGTAGAAACTCTGCCAGATCAGCTTGGAGTCTGGTGTAAACATCTGGTTCGCCGTCCCCCAGTCAAATCGTCCAATTCATGCTAGCATGGAAAGCGGATGTTAAATGATGATGATCATATTGGAATAAAATGCATCATAAATTACATAAATTTTAATAAAAGCATTTCTCAATTTCAGTTTAGAAAATAGCTGGAATATTTTTCATCTTATTCTTTTCTCAACTGGTGCTAACCTGAGGCTGAATGTGCATTAAAGTTGGCTTGAAGTAAGCATGGTTTTAGTGAAGGTCCAAAATAGAGAATGAATCAGACTGCTAATTTAGGGATAACTAAAATAAGTAATGTTAAACATAATTGGATTCAATAAAATGGTAAATAAAAATTAACAACAATTTGAACCTGTTAAAACACAAATTATTTTAATAATAGTTAATCAATCAATAACCAATACAATATATGTAATGAATTTATAATTATTGTTACCACAACAAAATGGAAAGTTCCATTCTAAGTCCTGGATGAGTCAGGAAAAACATTTCATCTCTCTTTTCCATTTTTGGTGAATGATTTTAATGACTGCCTTCCTGACATATCATCGTCATCAATTTCACATTGTACTGGACATATTTTATTGTGGAACCAGAACTGAAGATGCTGTCATGTCACTGACAACATTAGAATGCTGATGTCTCTGTTCATTTACCAACCACTTCACAAAATGTATCTTAATGTACAAAGTAAGTCTGGGATGCATCTCATAGACGAGGGTGTTTTATATAGCTTTTCTTTACAATGAATATGTCTGTGTTTAATTAAATCACTATTTTCAGAAAATGATTTGCTACAGACATGACATGTGTGAATTTTTTCTTGTAACAATGCATTTGTGAGTAGTTAAAGCACTTCTTACAGAGAATGATTTATCACAGATATTACAGTGATCTGGTTTTTCTCCTGCCCAAATGCAATAGTGCTTTCTTATATCAGTAATTTGTAAGATTTACCACAAATATCATGCTGACAGAGTATCTCACCTGTACAAATACATCTATAAATACTTAAATGACTGGTTTGAGAGGATGATTTATAACACGTGACAGTGGTACAGCTACTGTCCTGTATATATAATTGTATTTCTGTCTACTCAATATGAACTTTTACAGAGAATGATTTCCCATAGATGTTACAACGATATGGCTTTCAGCATTTTGAATACATTTTGTGTGTATTTAAAACATGACCATAAGAGAATGATTTAGCACAAGCATCACAGTGATATAGTTATTTACCTGTGTGAACACGTTTGTGAACAGTTAATGTACTTCCATTACTGAATGATTTACCACAGATTGTACAAGGATATGGTCTCTCTCCTGTATGAACACGTTTGTGAACAGTTAATGTACTTCTGTTACTGAATGATTTATCACAAATTTTACAGGGATATGGTCTCTCCCCAGTATGAATACGTAGGTGAGAATTTAAGTGTACTTTTTGAAAGAATGATTTTCCACAGATATCACAGTGATAAGACTTCTCTCCCGTATGAAGGTATTTGTGTTTAGCTAAATTACCTCTTTCAGAGAATGATTCACCACAAATATTACACTGAAAAGGTTTCTCACCTGTATGAATACGAATGTGACTTGTTAGGCCATTCGTCTGAGAGAATGATTTACCACAGATATCACAGCGATATGGTTTTTCACCTGTATGAGTACGTTTGTGACCATTTAAGTGACTTTTTAAAATGAATGATTGACCACAGATATTACATCTATATGGTCTTTCACCTATGTGGAAATTTTTGTGAGTAATCAAGTGATGTATTCGAGAGAAAGATTTACCACAGATATCACACGCATGTGGCTTTTCTCCAGTATGGACATGTTCATGAACAACTAAGGAATGCTTACGCAAGAATGATTTACCACAGATATTACAGTGATATGGCTTTTCACCCGTATGAATATCTATGTGTTTGATTAAGCTATTTTTTACAGAGAATGATTTAGCACAGATATCACATTCATATGGTTTTTCTTCAGTATGAATGCGTTTGTGAGTGGTTAATAAATGCATTTGAGAGAATGATTTACCACAGGTATCACAATAATGTGGTCTCTTTCTGTGAATCATTTTATGGTGAGTAAGATTACCCTTCAGAGAAAATGTCTTTTGACAGATATCACACGAGTATGGTGACTTTCCCTCCTTCTTTGGCAATTTTTCAGAAAAATCCATTCTTTTTTTTTTTGGGGGGGGGGGGTCACACAACAGTTATATTGATGTTTTCTTTTTTACTGCACTGATGAAAACTGTTCTACTGCAGTTTCTCTATCAATTTTTGTTGTTATCAGAAAGAGGTAGTAAACGTCTTTGTAAATCAGTCCAAATTTAATTAGAATACAAGATCTTCTCATAAACCTTCCAGACAATCAGGAGAAATGTTTCACTTGGAAGAATTAACTCTCAGCAACTGTCATTAACTCAATGAGACACCCACAGAGTTGTAGCTCTTCTGTATATCACCTTCCTTTTCGCTGTAAGTGACAATAAATGACAATGTGATCCGATGTTCTGAAATGATTGAGAAATAGTTTAAGATAACAATGATATTTAAAAAAATGGAGATTCAATAGTGAAATTTTACATTAATTTTGATATATTGATAAACTATAAATATAATCTTTTACTGCAAAAACTAAACTTATATCCATAAATTGTTATTTACATTACATTATGCAATGACAGTGGTATAAAGTTCACACATTTGCAGACTACATCTACACCTACATATATTACAATAAATGAGTTTGATTATTAAGGAAATATTTTGCCAAAAATTAAAAATTCATAAAAACGTTCGTTTCGAGGTTACTCCCAAAAAGAAAAGCCCTTTTTTGGTATTCTTTCGTTATGCGTTAAAAATACGTCAAACAAAAACAGCTGTTTTACATACAGCGTTCGGTAATTTTCGTAAATTTTTTTTTTTTTTTTGTAGGTGGAAATGTACATTTCCTCTGATCTTATGATAAAGTGAAACAGAAAGAAACCTGACAGCGATGTGTGTATATGTCGACGAGGAGTGCGAGATAGGAAGTAACATTTTTTTATTTATTTTTCCTCGCATCTTTTTGTTTGAGTGTGTGAGTGATTGACTGAGTGTGTGTGAGAAAGAGAGCGAGAGAGCGTAAATTTTATCTACTTTTTCTCACATCTCTGTAGTGAGTGTGTTTGACTCTGAGAGAGAGAGATGTGTGTTGCTGTGTGTGTACACACTCATTAAAAAAAAAGATGCAAGAAAAAGTAAATAAAATTTACACTCTTTCCGACAACACAGACCTTTCTCACTCTCAGCCGATTACTAACACACTCAGAAAAGATCCGAGGTAAAATAAATAAAATAATGTACGCTGTTACTCTCTCCCTCTCTCTCACACACGAACAACAACACATCTCTCTCTTTCTTTTTCTCTCTCTCACATACGCACATAACACAATTTGTCTCGCACCCCCACCCCCATCGACATATATACGTTTGTCAAATTTCTGTTTCACTTTATCGTGAGATCAAAGAAAATCTACATTCCCCACCCACGATTTTTTTTAACGGAAGTTACCGAACGCTGTTTTAACACATAACGAAAGAATACCCACCTTTTTTTTACGATTAATCATTGTAAATAATCACTTTTTAAAGTTAGTACAGATCAAATAAAACTTTCATAGAAGCGCAAAATTACAGCTCAACATTCTCAATTTTTATTCTAATATGAAAAAAAAAAAAATCATGCAAGATTCATAATGTCCGCGTTTTAAAACCTTCATTAAAATTTTTCTTTTTCCGAAAGTTCAAATTACAATTTATGTATTTATCATTTTCTTTTTTTTTTGCTTCATCGCAGGAGATAGAGTTTGTAAAACACAAAGTGGCAAAAATTCTTCTGAAACTACCGAAAACTAAACATCTTAAGGCAAGTTACAAAGTGTGCTTCGATCCAGAATCCGTAAGAGGCCGACGGGTCTAAATGGCATTCTTTGCTCAGAACTCCGTCGTTCACTTGAGTACAATTACCATAATCAGCCAAGAGAAAAACACGATTCTATTATTTAAATACATTATTACGGTATTAAAAAAAGATGTTTATCAACTTACCGTTTTCAGATGCAAACAATGTTGTATGTTTTTACCAAAGTAAATATCTGACGGTTAGAAAGAGATCCATCAATGTTATTCCAGTCACTCGTGAGATCTCCAAGAACAATTGAAACTGAGTTCTTTAGTCTCTAGCCGTACTTTCGAACCCAAATATTACAACCGCAATGCTAGCTTTCACTTGCAGATGTCAGCACAAAATGCGGTGCTGAAAGTTTCTAGTAGAGGTTTAATTTTTCTTAAAAGTAAAATATTGAAACCAGATATAATACATACGTTTTAAAAACATTTTCAAAAAAAAAAAAAAATCGCTTTAATATTTAGAATATTAACAAGATGTATATTGATGTTGAATTTATGTTTTTTCTCTCTCTTTCCTCGGTTTTGGACTTCTATTTCAATGTGGTTTTGTATTATGTATGTGTTACGTATGTAAATATGAAATTATCTAAATTTTCAATTAAAAAAATGTTCCATGAAAAAGAAAAAGAACGTTTTGCCTGCACCTTGTTTTTCCATAAAAGTTGGATAACCTCTGTTTTTACCTCCCATAATTCTATTAACTGGAATTTTTTTTATGAAACTTTGATTTCTAGCATAAAACAGCCTTAGAAACACGCCGGAATGATCAAAATAATGTTTCAAAACATTTTAAATAGAAATAAGCAAGATATTGGGTGAAAAATTAGCAAACCTCATTTGAATATCAGAGAAATATACCTAGTAGATATAGCAAAAAGGTTAGATATGTGTAAATATTGACAGATAATTATGAAATTTGTAATTTTTAAGTGATCTCATATAAGATCACTGGTAGGTAATGGGTTAAAGTGCAGGGTGGTCCGAAAGTCTTGTCAGCCCCTACCGAAAAGTAATAACACTAGAGGAACAATATAATAATATCAAACACATGTACAGGTTTTAGTATATTCACTTTCATTGACAGACACACATTGGGAAGGACTGTGTGATCATCGTTATTTTTCGTGGCACAAAATAATGTGACTCTATGTCCTGTGTGATATTTTACGAAGCTGTGCTTTAGTGATTGTTGCAAAGGCTGCCACACTATTATGAAGAAGTGGAGTACAACCCCCCGTGTGTGATGATTTGGGTTGCTATATCGAGTAAGCACTTGATAGGACCCTATTTATTCGAGGGCTCTGTTAACCAGCACTCTTACCATGCCATGTTAAGGGAGTGGTTTGTTTCACAGCTCCAATGGTTGAATGTGGATTTCAACAAGATGGTTCCCCACCCCACTATGCCATCAATGCCAGGAAATACCTGAATGAAGTTTTTCAGGATAGATGGATGGGTGAGGATCACAACTTTCAGCACCTCTCGATTGGCATCCCAGAAGTCCAGACCTCACGTCTTGCGACAACACTGTGGAGTATTACCAAGAAGAGAGTTTCACAAGAGCAATACCAGAATACCCATCAGTTGAAGGACGCTGTTTCGGCAGCCTATGCAACTATCACCAAAGCACGACTCTCAATCCTCGTTGTTTCACTCAAGCAGTGACAAAATATTGAATATCAACACACACACACAAATAGGTTTTCTAGTTTTCTGTCAACCAAATTCAAGCACAAGGCATTAGTTTGCCCCAGGGATGTCACAGAAAAAAAATGTACCCAGGGTGCTACATTGTAGGATGGAATAAAAATGTATGGCTGGAAAGCAAACTTCTTAATCACATATCCAGGTCTGAATCTATGTCACTTGAATTAGATATTCTATATTCAAATAGCCCTTTGAAAACTAATTCCTTTGCAACTGATTGACTCCAGCAGAATATATTGAACTTTCATTGAGACCCACCTACATCCTGTGCAAATCTATTGAGAGATTGACAAGTAATTCACTGAATGCAACCTTGGTGACTGATTTCATCATTTAGTAAGAATTAAGTCTATTTTTTTAATTTTCAATGTCATCATATGACAAAACTTTGATCCCTGATATTGTTAACAGACTTATGAGAAGCTGGTGGGATTTGATTAATCTTAGAGGGAATCATATTCTTTAATTTCTTGAGGTACATGGCTTAAATACCAAGAGGTTTGGCTGCACATTTCTCAGTTTAAGACTTCTGTCAACAACTACAATACTTAGTCATCCTAAATTGCATTATTCTGAAATTCTTCTTGGCATCATATTATACTGGGATCATATGCATCATAAGTTATGTTAATTTTTATAAAAACTTTTCTAAATTTCAGTTTGGAACTAATTGGAATACATTTTATTTTACTCTTTTTGCAATTTGAACTGACCTGAGGTTGAAAGTGTTAACTCTAAGTTAGAGTAAGCACAGTTTTAGTGAATGTGAAAAACAGAGAACGAATTAGATTGCAAAGTTAAGGATGACTAAAATAAGTAATGTTAAGCATCATTAAATTCAATAAAATGGAAAACGAAAGTGAACAACAATTCAATCCTGTTAAAACACAAGTCATTTTATTAACGGCTAATCAATGAATAACCAATGCAATATATTTAATAAATTATTGCTACCATAACAAAAAGGAAAGCTTCATTCAAAGTCCTCAATGAGTCAGGAAAAACATTTCACTTCTGTTTTCCATTTTTGGTGGATGGTTTTAATGACTGCCCACATTGTACTGGACATATTTTATTGTGGAACCAGAACTGAAGACAGTGTCATATCTCTGACAACATTTGAGTGCTAATGACCATGTGGTTTTTTCCCTGTAACAATGCATTTGTGAGTAGTTAAAGCACTTCTTACAGAGAATGATTTATCACACATATTACAGTGATATGGTTTTTCTCCTGCTCAAATGCAATAGTGCTTTCTTATATCAGTAATTTGTAAGAAAGATTTACCACAAATATCATGCTGACAGAGTATCTCACCTGTACAAATACATCTATAAATACTTAAATGACTGGTTTGAGAGGATGATTTATAACACGTGACAGTGGTACAGCTACTGTCCTGTATATATAATTGTATTTCTGTCTACTCAATATGAACTTTTACAGAGAATGATTTCCCATAGATGTTACGATGATACGGCTTTTATCATTTTGAATACATTTGTGTGTATTTAAAACATGACCATAAGAGAATGATTTAGCACAAGCATCACAGTGATACATTTATTTACCTGTATGAACACGTTTATGGTGAACAGTTAAAGAACTTCCATTACTGAATGATTTACCACAGATATCACAGTGATATGGTTTCTCTCCTGTATGAATACGTAGGTGAGAATTTAAGTGTACTTTTTGAAAGAATGATTTTCCACAGATATCACAGTGATAAGACTTCTCTCCCGTATGAAGGTATTTGTGTTTAGCTAAATTACCCCTCTCAGAGAATGATTCACCACAAATATTACACTGAAAAGGTTTCTCACCTGTATGAATACGAATGTGGCAAGTTAGGCTATCACTTCGAGTGAATGACTTACCACAGATATCACAGCGATATGGTTTTTCACCTGTATGAGTACGTTTGTGACCTTCTAAGTGACTTTTTAAAGTGAATGATTGACCACAGATATTACATCTATATGGTCTTTCCCCTATGTGGAAGTTTTTGTGAGTAATCAAGTGATGTACTCGAGAGAAAGATTTACCACAGATATCACATACGTGTGGCTTTTCTCCAGTATGGACCTGTTTGTGAATAACTAAGGAATGTTTACGCAAGAATGATTTGCTACAGATATCACAGTGATATGGCTTTTCACCTGTATGAATATCAATGTGTTTGGCTAAGCTATTTCTTTCAGAGAATGATTTAGCACAGATATCACATTCATATGATTTTTCTTCAGTATGAATGCGTTTGTGAGTAGTTAAGGTATGCATTTGAGAGAATGATTTACCACAGGTATCACAATAATGTGGTCTCTTTCTGTGAATCATTTTATGATGAGTAAGTTTACCCTTCAGAGAAAATGTCTTTTGACAGATATCACACAAGTATGGTGACTTTTCCTTCTTCTTTGGCAATTTTTCAGAAAAATCCATTCTTTTTTTTATTTTCACACAACAGTTATGATATTTTCCCCTCTACTGCAATAACTCCATCAACTGTTATCAGAAAGAGGTAGTAAATGTCTTTGTAAATCAGTCCAAATTTAATTAGAATACAAAATCTTCTCATAAACCTTCCAGACAATCAGGAGAAATGATTCACTTGGAAGAATTAACTCTCAGTAACTGTCTCAATGAGACACTCACAGATTTGTAGCACTTCTGTATATCATCTTCCTTTTCTCTTTAAGTGACAATAAATGACAATGTCATCTGATGTTCTGAAATGAATGAGAAATAGTTTAAGATAACAATGATATTTAAAAAAATGGAGATTCAACAGTGAAATTTTACATTAATTCTATTATGATAAACTATAGATATCTTTTACTACAAAAAACTAAACATTACATTATGCAATGACAGCGGTACAAAGTTCACACATTTACAGACTACACATACACCTTCAGATTGTGTACTACATATCTATATATATAAAAATGAGAATGTGTGTCTGTCTGTCTGTCTGTCTGTGTGAATCCCTAAAACTCGAGAACTATGCAACCAATTTCATTCAAATTTTACACATGCCTTACTTAGGGTTCCAGTTGTGTTTTAGTCAAAAATTTTTTTAACTTCTTGCAGAGTTCGAGCCCACGGCAACATAATATCTCCTCCACTATTTAAGTATTACGTGTCAAAAGTGAAACAAAAACACTCATGTCAAATACTTTCACTTTAAAAATTAAACTATTCTAACTGAAACAATCACATTTCGATACTGTAATGACAGATACTTTCAGAGAGAGAGAGAGATGTATATGTATACATATAGATGTATATGTACACGTTATTCCACTAACTGAAACGATCACATTTCGATACTGTAATGACAGATACTTTCAGAGAGAGAGAAAGAGATGTATATGTATACATATACATGTATATGTACACGTATATGCATAGATATATATATATAGATATAGATCTATATGCATACATGTATATGTATACACATGTGTAGATGTATATATATATATATATATATATATATATAGATATGGATCTATATGCATACATGTATATGTATACACATGTGTAGATGTATATATATATATATAGATGTACATGTAATATGTACACATATATACATATATATATACATGCATACAGATATCTATACATATATATACACCCATCACACACATTAGTCATTTGTTTTCTTATCCAAAACTACGTCAAAAGTACTGAACGGATCTTTATGAAATTTGGAAATTATATTCTATGTATAACGGCCATAACTCCCATGAAAATTCATATATTTTTGATGTTGATGAAATTTTAACCCGAACATAACAGATGAGCATTATTTGTAATTCAACGGTACAACAGTGTAAGACTACCCTTTCAGATATACTTTCATTGTGATTTCTGCAATGTGGTGCATAAATTGTCAAGTAAATGAGATACATCTTTGCCTCCACTGATTCACTTGCAAAGCGTTGAGTAAAATTATTTCGTTGCAGACCTCCTTTTGGTCTTTTTATTATCACTACGACACACATAGTCCCCAGTTGGTAACATTGATTTCAAGGCCCTCCTAGATGAGAGACTGGCATTCCACTTAATGTCTATGTTCCATGCTGGCATGGATTGGAGAGTTATTAATGTAGAAATATGGTATCGTAGCTACTAACAGTTGAGGGTTGCATAGTCTAGACGGCGTTTTTAGATTTCATTATTCTCTTTAACCCGGGCAAAGCCGGGTATTTCTGCTAGTATTACAATAAATTTTTGAAGACTGATAGTTAGCCTCTTTCAAAAAATGTGTTTTTGGGATGTACAGTTTTCTACAATTGCGGCATCTCTAAATAACTCCATCTCGCTACGGGTCATTCCTTTAAATTTTCTAGCCGGAATCAATATTTCCTTGAAAATAAAGAGGAGGTAGGCATTTCTCGATCTTCGAATTTTCCTGCCAATACGATATACTGAATGTATTAAGAATATGTAGTTACAAAAATTTTTAAGAGTTATGTGGCTTTAGCTCAGAACCAAGGTATGGTTTAAACGTGCTTCAGGACTAATTAAAAGAGATTTTATACAGCAAATTACTGGGGTTTATCCAGAGATTTTAAAAATGTACGTAAAAGATAATTTTGTTTACAGCATACTTTCGTGTTGATAATTGTTTTCCTGTATACACACACAGACAGACTGGCTTCGTGCAGATCAACTGAAAATGCATCGAACCGCAAAATCTCAAACCTCAACATCTTCAATTTGTATTTTGAAATGCGCGAAAACAAAAAAATCATGCAAACTTTATAATGTCTGCATTTTAAAACCTTGATTAAAAAACTTTTTGGTAATCGTTCAGTTAATGCACGGAAGAAAAAAGTGAAGGGACATAATAACTAAATACACCAACATCTGACATTTGGCTTCAACGCTCGTAAACTGAACAATTACCAAATTTCTTTTTGAAAGTTCAAATTTAGAATTTGTTGGGGGGAGGGAATTTAAATTACAATTTATTTATTTATTTCTCTTTTTTTTGCTTCATCGCACGAGATAGAGTTTGTAGAACACAAAATCGCAAAATTTTTCTGAAACTACCAAAAACTAAAAATGATACAAGTTACAAAATACGCTTCGATCTAGAATCTGTAACAGGCCGACGGGTTAAAATAAGCGTTCTTTGATCAGAACTCCGTCGTTCACTTCAGTATAATTACCATATCAACCAAGTGAAACACAAATTCTATTATTTAAATACATTATTACAGCATTAAAATAAATGTTTATCAACTTACCGTTTTCAGGTGTAAACAGTGTTGTATGTTTTCACTAAAGTAAATATCTGACAGTTAGAATGAGATCCATCTACAACATTCCAGTTGCTCGTTGGGTCTCCAAGAATAAATTCCCAATTTATCACCACGAACAACTGAAGCTGATTTATAAGCCCATAGCCGTACTTTCGTACTCAAATATTACAACTGCAATGTTAGCACAAAATGCGGTGCTGTCTGTTTCTAGTAGAGGTTTAACTTTTCTTAAAACTAAAATATTGAAACCAGATATAATACATACGTTTTGAAAATATTTTCAAAAAAAAAATCGCTTTAATCTATGCAGCAGTAGAAACCATGCCAAATCAGATTGGAACTTGGTGCAGCTTACCAGTTTCACTCGAACAATTCAACCCATGAGAGCATGGAAAGCAAAAGCTAAATAATAATGATGAAGATGATGATGGTTTTAATGACTGCCAGCCTGACATATCATCAATTTCACATTGTACTGGACGTATTTTATTGTGGAACCAGAACTGAAGAAGTTGTCATGTCACTGACAACATTAGAGTGCTGATATCTCTGTTCATTTACCAACCACTTCACAAAGTGTATCTTTATACTTAGACAAGTCATTTATTGCATAGAATTTCTTTCCACAGATATAACTGTGATAGTTTTTCTTTACAATGAATATGCCTGAATTTACTTAAATCATTATTTTCAGAAAATGGTTTACCACAGAAATCACGTGTAGTTTTTTTTTGTGTGTGTAACAATGCATTTGTGAGTACTTAAAGCACTTCTTACAGAGAATAATGTATCACAGATATTATAACAATATGGTTTTTCTCCTGTCTGAATGCAATGATGCTTTCTTATAACAGTAATTTGTGAGAGATTAACCACAAATATCACACGTGATAGAGTATCTCTCCTGAACAAATAAATCTGAGAATTCTTCAATAACTGGTCTGAGAGAACGATTTGTAACAAATGTGAGTGGCACAACTACTGTCCTGTATGAGTGTGTTTGTGTTTACTTAATTGAACTTTTACTGAGAATAACTTTCCACAAACGTTACAATGATATGACTTTTTGCCATTTTGAATACATTTGTGTGTATTTAAAACATGACCACTAGAGAAAGATTTAACACAAACATCACAGTGATATGGTTTTTTACCTGTGTGAACACGTTTGTGAACAGTTAATGTACTTCTGTTACTGAATGATTTACCACAGATTTTACAAGGATATGGTCTCTCTCCAGTATGAATGTGTTTGTGAGTACTTAAAGCATTTCCGTCAGAGAATGATTTACCACAGATATCACAGTGATATGGTTTCTCTCCTGTATGAATACGTATGTGAGAATTTAAGTGTACTTTTTGAAAGAATGATTTTCCACAGATATCACAGCGATATGACTTCTCTCCTGTATGAATATACTTATGTTTAGCTAAATTACCCCTTTCAGAGAATGACTCACCACAAATATTACACTGATATGGTTTCTCTCCTGTATGAATACGAATGTGACAAGTCAGGCTATCACTTCGAGTGAAAGATTTACCACAGATATCACAGTGATATGGTTTTTCACCTGTATGAGTACGTTTGTGACTGTTTAGGTGACTTGTTACTGAGAATGAATTACCACAGATATTACAGGTATATGGCCTTTCTCCTGTATGTAAGCGTTTGTGAGTATGTAAGTGATCCATTCGAGAGAATGATTTACCACAGATATCACAGTTGTGTCGTTTCTCTTTTCTGTGAATACATTTATGGTTGGAAAGGCTACTCTCTAGAGAGAATGTCTTTTGACAGATATCACAGCGATATGATGATTTTCCCTCCTTCTTTGACAATTTTTCAGAAAAATCCATTCTTTTCTTTTCTTCTTCCACACAATAGTTATATTGATATTTTTCCTTCTATTTTTTCATTACTTGCACTGATGAAAAGCTATCTACTGCATTACTTCCATCAACTGTTATCCTTGTTGTTATTAGAAAGTGGTAGCAAACTACTGCTTCGTAAAACAGTCCAAATTCAATTAAAATACAAAATCCTCTCATACACCTCCCAGACAATAAAGAAGTGTTACACTTAGAAGAACTAACTCTCAGGAACTCAAAAGAAAGATTCATAGAAGAAAAAAAAGTTGTAGCTCTTCGGTATAAAATCTTCTCTTTCTTTGTAAATGGTGAGAAATATTGACAATATATCTTTAATGTCAATCTCAACCGATATTCTGAAATGATAGGAAAACAGTGTAAGATATTGAAGATCGTGCGAGTGTTAACTGAAAAATTACCAAAATTTCACTTAAAATGTTTTTCATTCGCTTAATCGCACGAAGTCACAAATTTTTTTCTGAAAATACCGAAGACTAAAAATGAGTAAATGTTATGACAAGCTACAAAGTGTGCTTCGATGCAGAATCAATAACTCGACGGGTTAAATGGTTCTTCGATTAGAACTGCGCTATTCACTTCAATATAATCACCTTATCAGCCAAGTGAAACAAGATTCTATTATTTACATACATTATTACAGCATTAAAACAGACGTTTATCAACTTACCGTTTTCAGATGTAAACAGTAAATCAGTGCGTTATATATCAAGGTAAATATCTGACGGTTAGAATGAAATTCTTTGATGTTTCACTTTAGAACTTTACCATCAAAATTCAGCTTCCTACAGCAATAAAATCCTAACTTGTGACAATGAGCAAGTGAAGCTGACTTTACGTCTCCAGCCGAACTTTCGATCCCAAATATAACCTGAATTGTAATGTCCCCTTGGAGATGTCAGTTACTAATGCGTTGCTGAAATGTTTCTAGCAAAAATTTAATTTTACTTAAAAATAAAATATTTAAACCAGATATAATACATACGTTTTGTAAACATTTTCCAAAGAAAAATCTCTTTAATCTTTACAATATGAATAAAGCATATTATTCAAAGGCTGAAATGCAGATAATAAACCAGTGGGCAAGATTAGTTTCGATTTCATGAAATGATTACCATTTTCCATTGCCCCTACTTTCTAATGTTATTGTTAAACATACGGTAGGTGTTATTTTTCGATAATAGATGTTCACCAACAAATGTTGCATAACCACTATTTTAAACCATTAATTAATTATTCCTTCTTTTGACACATACGCACACACAGGAATGAGGAATTTTAACATGTTTCGTGGTCTGCTACCACAACAGCTCCTTTATAGGATCCAGTTAGCTCAAGACATCATAAGGAGGAACCACGTCCGGTTTCGGCCCCTACTCCTCTACCGTTTTGACGTGGCGCCCCCCTCCCCTTTCGGAGGTGTCTTCAGCTCTGGTGTTGGGTGCATGTCTTCTTTCTTCTATTCCTTGGCCTCTTCCATGCAGCATCAACGAGTGTCAGCGTCCGACTGACTGTCTTGTCAAATTCCCCTATTTTATACCTGCTGCTAGGCTCCAGCAGGCTGCCCCAGCAACTTGTTACGTGACACTGTCAAAATTTCCCGCTACTAGGGTCCAGTAGGCAAAAAAAGGGGGAAATTTAGACAGGGGAAATTGTATAAAATTATATATAAAGTAACAACTTCGGTTTGAGATGACTTCGTAAGCCTACTATCATAGTCTACAGTGTTCAGAACAACACATCCAAGTTAAGTTAGATATACTGATTGGTATATTCATTTAAAGTAGATACCGTACACAGATGAAGAGAAAAACAAAAACAAAACTAAAGGAAAATATTAATCATAAATAAATTTATTTAATCTATTTAAAAATTGATAGAACATGCATATACAAACATATATATATATACATACATATACACACATATCCACATATATATATATACATACACACATACCCATAGGATAGGAGCACTCCGTCGGTTACGACAACAAGGGTCCCAGCTGATACGATTAACGGAACAGCTTGCTCGTGAAATTAACGTGCAAGTGACTGAGTACTTCACAGACACGTGTACCCTTAATGCAGTTCTCAGGGAGATTCAGCGTGACACAGATAATATACATTATCAAAGAATGTATATTTGTATTTTAATATTTTTGTGACAATCAGTCCTTAACACAACAAAGCTTATACAAAGCTTTATATTTTAAACATATTCTTATTATTATTATCAAAGAATGTATATATGTATGTTAATACTTTTGTGACAACCTGTACTTAACACTATAAAGCTTTATATTTTACTTTTGACAATCTTTTTTCTAAAAAAGTGAAACCGGTAAAGTGAATAAACATCTTTAAAATTGCAAAAGAGCAATTTACCAGAGATATCAGTGACATGATAATTCCCTTGTATAAGTTTGTGCATAATTATATCACTATCTTGGAAGAGAGATTTACCACAAATATCACACTGATAGGGTTCTTGTCCAGTATTGATGCATCTGTGAATAGTTAAATGAATTGTCTAAGAGAATAATGTACCAAAACATCCAGTAATATAACTTCTCTCCTGTGAAAGTGTATTTGTGTTAAATAAGACCTTTCATAGTCATTCACCACAGACATTACAGTGATATGTTTCTCAACCATATGAAAAAGTATGAGCTTAATTAGGCCAGAATAATTTACCATTCATACTACAGACTGGAGCCCGGGGCAGCCCTAGTCAAACCAGCTTGCCTATGCTAGCATGGAAAAAAGAACTCTAGATGATGATGATAACATTATAGGGCTTCTGATCTGCATGAATACATTTCTCGCCAGTCAATATACTTCCATCAATGAAAGAAATTTTCACAGATATTGTAATCATATAATTTTCTTTTGTATGAATGCATCTCATCTGTATCAATAGATGACTTGTTCCATTGAACGATTTATCAAAGATATCAGTGATATCATTTCTTATCCTTATGATTCTGTTTATGAGCAGTTAATAACCTTCTACTTGTGAATAATCTACCACAGTGATTGCAGTAAAATGGTTTCTCTCCTGTATGAATGTGTCCTTTATGCACCACTAACTGACTTCTTCGACCAAATGATAAACCACAGATATCACAGTGATATGGTTTTTCCCCTGTATGTGTACGTCTGTGAACAGTTAGTGGACCTCCATCAATAAATGATTTACCACAGATATCACAATGATATGGCTTCTCACATGTATGAATGCGTCTCGTGTGTAATGTTAACTGACCTGTTTGAGAGAATGATTCACCACAGATATCGCAGTCATATGGCTTTTCTCCTGTGTGAATACGTTTATGTTTAGTTAATCTACTAGCAATACTGAATGATTTACCACAAATATCACAAGGATATAGCTTTTCTTCTGTGTGAATACGTTTGTGTTTAGATACTTTATCAGTTTCAGTGAATGATTTACCACAGATATCACAGTGATATGGTTTCTCTCCTGTATGAATACGTATGTGAGAATTTAAATGTACTTTTTGAAAGAATGATTTTCCACAGATATCACAGCGATATGACCTCTCTCCTGTATGAATAAACTTGTGTTTAGCTAAATTACCTCTTTCAGAGAATGACTCACCACAAATATTACACTGATATGGTTTCTCTCCTGTATGAATACGAACATGGCAAGTTAGTCTATCACTTCGGGCGAATGATTTACCACAGATATCACAGTGATATGGTTTTTCACCTGTATGAGTACGTTTGTGACTGTTTAGGTGACTTGTTACAGAGAATGATTTACCACAGATATTACAGGTATATGGCCTTTCTCCTGTATGTAAGCGTTTGTGAGTAATTAAGTGATCCATTCGAGAGAGAGTTTTACCACAGATACCACAGTTGTATCGTTTCTCTTTTCTGTGAATACATTTATGTTTGGAAAGGCTACTCTCTAGAGAGAATGTCTTTTGACAGATCTCACAGCGATATGATGATTTTCCCTCCTCCTTTGGCAGTTCCTCAGAAAAATCCATTCTTTTCTTTTTTTCTTCCACACAATAGTTATATTGATATTTTTCCTCCTATTTATTTATGTCAACGCTTTCTACTGCATTACCTCCCTCAACTGTTATCTTTGTTGTTATCAGTAAATGGTAGCAAACTACTAATTTGTAAAATAGTCCAAATTCAATTAGAATACAAAATGCTTTCATACACCTCCCAGACAATGGGGAGAAATGTTTCACTTGAAAGAATTGTCAGGAACTAAAAAGATACATTCATAGAAGTTGTAGTGCTTCAGTGTAAAATCTTTCCTTTCTTTGTAAATGGTGAGAAATATTGATGTTATATCTTTGACGCCAATCTGATCTGTTATTCTGAAATGATAGGAAAACAGTGTAAGATATTAACCCTTTAGCATTCAGATTAATTTGTCAAAAGTAATCCTTATTTATTCACATTTTAAAAATTTATCTGATATTATTTTGTAGCTTCAAGATAGGAAAGATGTAATTGCTTATTTTGAATGACATTGCAGGGTAGGTGTGAGATGCTGGTTCTGGCCAGTTCAAGCATAAAATGTGTAGAATATTTGGGCCGGATACAGCCGGTTTAAACACTAAAGGGTTAAACATTATTAATAAGTAGGGCTTTGACAGTGAAATTTTACGTTAATTCCATATTGAATAACCCTGGTTCATTTACTTTAAAAACTGCTTCTTCATCTGTTATTTAAATTATGTATACGGACAGCAATTCTACATGGTAGTGAAATGTAGGCCTTGAATGCAGAGGACTTGTGAAGATTAAAGAGGAATGAGGCTAGGATGCTCTGCTGGATGTGTAATGTAAGTGTATATGTTCATCAGAATGCTAGTGTATTGAGAAAGAAGTTAGGCATCAGAGGAATTAGGTGCAGTGTGCAAGAGAGAAGACTGCACTAGTTTGGTCATGTGATGCGCAAATGGGGGTGGGGAGAGGACAGTTGAAAAATTCACAAGATCCGATTTTTCCCTAATAGCTTTCAGGAAAAAATATATATATATTAATTAAATTTTATAGAAATACCGTTCAAATGACACAAATTACGATTATATAGAAATTCCTGGGGGAGAAATGTTTGCCGAAAGGGTTAGGGAGAGGATTTCAGAAAACTCACACGATCCGTTTTTTTCCCCCACCTCATAACTTTCAGGAAAATGGATATCCTCAGATGAAATTTTACAGAAACACCTTTTAAACAGCATAGATGATGATTATAAAGAAATTTGTGGGGGGGGGGGAATGCTTTCCGAAAGGGTGGGGAGAGGACTGTCGGAAAGTACACACGATTCGCTTTTTTCCCTGATAACTTTCAGAATCTAGTTTAGTGCCCGGTCACTAAAACTAAAAATGACCAGTCTAATAAGAGTTTAAAAAAAAAAACGTAGAAAGAGAATATGAAAACAAAAATGTGCGCAAACTAACGGGAAGGGGGAACTTTCGGAAAATTTACACGATCCGATCTTTTCCCTCATAACTTTCAGGTTTTTTATGTTTTTTTTTTTACCGGGATTTATTCTGTACATTGACCGAAATTTGTGGGGAAAACTTGGTTCATGACCTTTATAAACATTAACCAACAAGTTTATTAAAATATATTTCTTAGGACTTACTTTTTTTAACACGCATCCAAGTATTAATTCAAAAACTGAGACAAAGACTACCACCTGTTAATTTCGGAGGTAGAATTTTGGTTTCAGCACCCCATATAACGCCCCCCATACGTTGTTTTTTTATCTTTTGGAATGATCAGAAAGATTTTGCAAATTTAGAGCTTACACCAGGATTCCAACTACAGACATTTTATACAATGCTGGGGTTTATCTATAGCGATTTTTAAAACATGTACGTAAAAGTCATAGTATTTTAATAACATACTTGTTAGAAACTGTGCGTCTTCTTACACAAATACTTATGCAGACTCGCTCGGTGCAGATCAAATAAAAACACGTTTATGCGCAAAATTATTTAAAATTTTTATTTTAAAGTCACAAAATGAGGTAGATTTATAATGCCCATATTTTAAAACCCTGATTTAAAAAAAAATTAGCTGTTTACAATATTACCAGCAACCGAAAATCATACAGAAAAAATAGGGCGACGGGCGGAAAAATTTTTTGACATAAGTTCAATGTTGTAATGTGGGGACGGGTGTGTGTAAAAATTTCAATTACAATTTTTATCATTTATTTAATCGTATAATATAGAGTTTGTGGAACAGAAAGTCGGAAAATTTATCTGCAAATACCAAAAACTAAAAATGTTACAAGTACAAAATGTTCCCTTCAATATAATCACCTCATCAGCCAAGTGAAACACGATTCGATTATTTACATACATTATTACAATATTAAAACAGACGTTTATCAACTTACCGTCTTTAGATGTAAACAGTGAATCAATGTGTTGTATGTTTTTTTCTACCAATGTAAATATCTGATAGAATGAAGTTCGTTGATGTTTCATTATATAACTTTATCCTACCATCAACATCCAACTTCCTAACACAATAAAATCCTAACTACTAACAATGAGCAAGTAAAGCTGACTTTACGTCTGCAGCCGAACTTTCGATACGAAATATCATAAGCTAAATGGTAGTGTCCCCTGTCAGCTACCAATGCGATGCTAGTACGTTTCCAGTAGACATTTTATTTTAAAATAAAATGTTTATAAAACGTATGTATACAATACATACGTCTTGTGTTTCAAGATTTTTTTTTTTATTATTCCAGGTATAAAAAAAATCACAGAGCAACTATTCAAAATGTTTCATCACTGTTTCACTGAAGCAGTGACAAACACTACAGGCTTTCTACATTTTCTGTCAACAAATCGAAACATTACAGTGGTATGGTTTCTCAACCATATGAAAAAGTATGAGCTTAATTAGGCCAGAATTATTTACCACACATACAACAGACTGGAGCCCGGGACAGCTCTCCAGCTAACCAACTCTTGTCAAACCGTCTTACCCATGCTAGCATGGAGAAAAGAACACTAAATGGTAACGATAACACTATATGGTTTCTGACCTGTACAAATACATTTTTGACCAGTTAAGATACTTCCATCAATGAATGATTTACCAGATACTGTCATCACGATTTCTCTTTTGTATGAATGCATCTCATCTGTATCAATAAATGACTTATTCCGTTGAATAATTTATCAAAGATATCAGTTATATGGTTTTTCATTTGAATGATTCCGTTTATGAGCAGTTAACGACTTTCTACTTGTGAATGAGCTACCACAGTTGTTGCAGTGATATGGTTTCTCTCCAGTATGAATACGTCTCTTATGTTTCGTTAACTGATTTGTTAGACGGAATGATATGCCACAGATATCACATGAATATGGTTTCTCACCAGTATGAGTACGTCTGTGAACAGTTAGTGAACCTCCAACAATGAATGATTTACCACAGATATCACAGTGATATGGCTTCTCACTTGTATGAATGCGTCTCCTGTGTACTATTAACTGACTCGAGTGAGAGAATAATTTACCACATATATCACAGGGATAAGGCTTTTCTCCTGTGTGAGTACGTTTGTGTTTAGTTAATTTACCAGCATCAATGAATGACTTACCACAGATATCACAGTGATATGGTTTCTCTCCTGTATGAATACGTATGTGAGAATTTAAGTGTACTTTTTGAAAGAATGATTTTCCACAGATATCACAGCGATATGACTTCTCTCCTGTATGAATGTTTTTGTGTTTAGTCAAATTACCCCTTTCAGAGAAAAATTCACCACAAGTGTTACACTGATACGGTTTCTCTCCTGTATGAGTACGTATATGTCGTGTTAAATCATAAGTCTGAGAGAATGATTTACCACAAGTATCACAGTGAAATGGTGTTTCACCTGTATGTGTACGTTTATGTCTGTTTAAGCTACTTGCTACAGAGAATGAATTACCACAGATATTACAGGTATATGGCCTTTCTCCTGTATGTAAACGTCTGTGATTGTTTAAGTAATCCGTACGAGAGAATGATTTACCACAGATATGACAGTTATATCGTTTCTCTTTTCTGTGAATACATTTATGGTTGGAAAGGCGACTCTCAAGAGAGAATGTCTTTTGACAGACATCACAGTGATATGATGATTTTCCCTCCTTTAGCAATTCTTCAGAAAAATCCATTTTATTTTTTTAAATTTCACACAATAGTTATATTGATATTTTCCATTCTATTGATTCATTACAGCACTGATGAAAAGACTGCAATACTGCCATCAACTATTATATTTGTTGTTATCAGAAAGTGGTAGCAAACTACTTCTTTGTCAATCAGTCCAAATTGAATTAGAATACAAAATCCTCTTATAGGCCTTTTAGACAATGAGGAAATATGTTTCACTTGAAAGAACTCTCAGTAACTCAAGCAATAAATTTACAGAAGAGTCGTAACTTATCTGTATAAAATCTTCCATTTCTCTTGTAAATGGTGACAAATATTAAGAATATATCTTTAACGCCAATCTCATCCGATACTCTGAAATGATAGTAAAAGAGTGTAAGATATTAAAGATAATTAAAAAGTAGGAATTTGACAAGCGAAATTTTACATCAATTACATATTGATAAACCCATGAAATAGGTAGAGTTTCAGATCAGTAAGCCCAGATAGGTTGGATTTTCTCCGTTCGGATAGGGATGTTTCGATTACACCCACCTATGGCTTTGGATAAGACAGAGGAAGCTTTTTTTGAAAATATATGATGTTTATCACTCCTATCTGGACAAAGTTTAGCCAATCTTTTTTACAGTACACACTTAACATCGATGAGAGAAGCTTTTTAGTAAAAGAAAAATTTCAGAAAATGTTTCGCATATTTAATTAATGAATGGTATTGAACCAGTGTGTGTGTTAATTATATTGGCATAATGGATCGCCCTAGACACAATAAAGTCTTGTTTTTATTATTGCAACAACGCCAATTAAACCTGTCTTTTGCATGCTGGAATGCATCAATGTTTGCTAACGGCAAATACTTGTTTCTACTCCACTGTTTCTTTGAAAAACTGGAGAAAAGAATCTCATTGTACCTGATTTCACAAATCTACTCTGAGCAAAGGATATTACATGTTGCTTCCAACCTTCACATACAGCGTATAATTCCAAAATTTCAATTCAATTGTGATATGCTTGCTGAAGGGTATTTAAATTTTGCAGCCAGAATAGATTTGTTCTTAAAAAACATATTTTTACGTCAACAGATTATTTTGAAATTATAAACTGAAACGGATTATCTGTGTTTTAAAAAGTATGATCTAAAAAAGTTTTCTAGAAAGAGTAGAAACCAGGATTTATGTAGGTTTAAAAATTAAATTTTTCCTTTGTTTTTTGTTGCATAATCCTATGATTTCCCGTGTTCTGAACACAAATTCGCAAAAGTTTTCCTAAAACTAAAAAACAAAAACAAAAAAAAACAACGAAGTGATTAGGCGTTGACTCTAAGATGAAGCAACAGGTCAAATAAAAGTTTTCTTAACGACTTACTTTTGACATGGATTCAAATATTGGCTGGAGAATTCGGAGACTAAGACAAATGATGACTACTTGTTCATTTCGAAGGATTTTGGTTTGAGCACTCCATATAACCCCTCATGCGTTTCCTTATTTTTTTGGAATTGTCAGAAAATGTTTGCCAATTTGGTGCTTAAACAAGGATTCCACTTACGAGACATTGCTGGGGTTTAACCACACTAATTTATAAAAAAATCTACGTAAAAGACGACGTATTTTAATAACATACTTTTCTGTGAGTAACTGTTTTTTTATAACACGGATACACATGCAGACTCGCCTGGTGCAGATCAAATAAAATTATGCTCAAGCGCAATATTTTGGCTCAACTTTTTCAATTTTTATTTTGAAATGAAAAGAAGTGGGGAAATTCGTAATGTCCGCATTATAAATCCTTAGTTAAAAAAATTCCGACAGTTCTTAGTTGTAATGCGGGGAGGAAAGAGTAAAAATTTCAATTACAAATTGGTTTTTTGTTTTTGTTTTTTTTTTGGCTTAATCGTGCGAGATAGTTTGTAGAACACAGAGTCGTAAAATTTTTCTGAAAATACCAAAGACTAAAAATGGGTAAATGTTATGACAAGCTACAAAGTGTGCTTCGATCCAGAATCTATAATAGCCCGACAGGTTTAAATGGTTCTTCGATTAGAACTGCGCTATTCACTTCAATATAATCACCTTATCAGCCAAGTGAAACAAGATTCTATTACTTACATACATTATTACAGCATTAAAACAGACGTTTATCAACTTACCGTTTTCAGATGTAAACAGTATATCAGTGCGTTATATATCAATGTAAATATCTGACGGTTAGAATGAAATTCTTTGATGTTTCACTTTAGAACTTTACCATCAAAATTCAGCTTCCTACAGCAATAAAATCCTAACTTGTGACAATGAGCAAGTGAAGCTGACTTTACGTCTGCAGCCGAACTTTCGATCCCAAGAAATATAACCTTCTGTTGCCGAGTTATTTCACTTTTTAAATGCAAGATTTGGATTGTCCGCGTTTAGCTGTTATTTCTAGCATACCAAGTTTCGTGGTGGGGACTCCACATGCCGTGATCCTTTTTCTGTTTCAATATAAATTGAAGCCGTTCATTTTCACATCTAAGTTGCGAGAAGGCTACTCGTACGACCTGGACATGTAGAACACAATGTCAAAAATGAAAATCGCCCCCCCCCCCCGTGGGTGGGTGCGGGTGGGGGGGGGGGGGGGGGGTTCTCAAAATTTTTTTTTTAGGGGGAATCGCATGACCGGGACATATAGAACACATTATCGAAAACGAAAATCGCCTAACTTAAAAAATAAAAAAGTTACAGCCATTTTCCCTCAGTGTCTAATTCCAATGTCGGTAGAGATGGACTATATGTAATCTGAACCTTTCCCCACCTTATTTATTAATTTTTTTTACGGAATCCCACATTTTAGGCTATGGAGATTCCGATTCTGAAAAAAAAATTTTTGAAAAATTTCAATCCCCCCCCCCCCACCAAGCAGGCTATTTACATGCTAGAAATAACAGCCAAATCTCACAAAACTAGTGTTAGGGTTAGGGTTAGGGTTAGGGTCATGGTTAGGGTTAGGGTTAGGGTTACGGTCAGGGTTAGGGTTAGGGTTTGAGTTAGGGTTAGGTTTACCCTGTGGATCTATATAAAAACCGGTGGGGGGGGGATCGAAATTTTGAAATTGAGATTTTTGAAAATTTTTTTCCAGAATCGGATTCTCCATGGTCTGAAACATAGGATTCCGTAAAAAAAAACAAAATTTAAAAGTTGGGGTATACCCAGATTACATATACTCCATCTCCACCCCAATGTCCACCAAATGTTTTTAAAACGTTATAGAGGTTTAAAGTTTGATCATTTTCACGCAGTCAGGAAACAGGGTTTGGAGGCTGTCAATCCGTGCGTTACTCCACATGTTGTTCTAAACATCCGGAAAATAGCACGTGTTGTCAAGAAAGCGTAAATAACACGTCGTTTATAGTTTAAGTTATTGCGACAGTTAAAAGATTTATCCAAAAAAGTTATGTAGCTGTTATTTTTAGCACACCTCAATGACAAAAAGGAATTGAGTAAACAACACATATTTCGTAGTTTTTTGCATTCAACCTGCATTTAATGAATCAGATTGCAAAGTATAACAAGAATGGACAAAATGATTAATCTGAAACACAATTCATTCTCAAAACACTGCATGAATCAGTAACTAATGCAATACAATATTTATAATAAACAAAGAATTATTAACACCAGAAAAGAAAACCAAAAAAAAAAAAATAAATAAATTGAAATTAGGCTGTATTCCAGGTTTCATAGACAGGGAAAAACATTTGAATTCTATGCACCATTTTGAGGAATAATTTTCATAGCTAGCTTCCCTACACATCACTGTCTCTTTGAAAGTGTACTGGATGTATTTTTGTGTGGAGCCAGCACTACAGAGGCTGTCATGTGCTTGGCAACATTACAATGCTGATATCTCTGTTCATTTGCCACTCACTTCACAGTGTGCGTTTCTAAGTAAATGAGTGATTTCATACAGAAAGTGATCTGCCACAGATAGATATCTGTCGTATAGATTTTCTTTGGAACGAATACATTTGTGTTTGGTTAAATGACTTTTTGGAGAAAATGATTTACCACCGATATCACAGTAGTATGATTTTTCCTTCTGTATGAATGCATTTGTGAGTAATTAAAGCAAACCAATTTACCAGATATCAGTGATATGATTATTCCCCTTGTATAAGTTTGTGCTTAATTGCAAGACTATCTTAAGGCGGCGAGCTGGCAGAATGATTAGTGGTATTTCGTCTGTCTTTATGTTTTGAGTTCAAATTCTGCCAAAGTTGACTTTGCCTTTCATCCTTTTGGGGTCAATAAATTAAGTACTAGTTGCGTACTGGCGTTAATCTAATCGACTGGCCCCCTCCCCCAAAATTTCGGAACTTGTGCCAAGAGTAGAAAAGAATTACATCACTATTTTGGAAGAGAGATTTACCACAAATATCACACTGAAGGGTTTCTTCTCCAATATTGATACATCTGTGAATAGTTAAATGATTTGTCTAAGAGAATAATGTACCACAACATCCCAGTAATATAAGTTCTCTCCTGTGAGAGTGTATTTGTCTTTAGTTAAATAACACCTTTCATAGTCATTCACTACAGATATTACAGTGGTATGTTTTCTCACCTGTATGAAAAGTATCAGCTTCATTAGGCCAGACCAATTTACTGTATATACAACAGACTGGAGCCTGGTGCAGCTCTCTAGCTTACCAGTTCTAGTTAAATAGTCTTACCCATGCTAGCCTGGAAAAAAGAACACTAAATGAGGATGATAACATTATATGGCTTCTGACCTGTATGAATACATTTTTGACCAGTTAATGTACTTCCATCAATGAAAGATTTACCAAAGATATTGTAATCACTTCATTTCTCTTTTGTATGAATGCATCCCAGCTGTATCAATACATGACTTGTTCCACTGAAGATATCAGTTATATGGTTTCTCATTTGAATGATTCCGTTTATGAGCAGTTAATGACCTTCTACTTGTGAATGATCTACCACAGTTATTGCAGTGATATGATTTCTCTCCTGTATGAATGCGCCTTTTATGTACTGTCAACTGATTGGTTCGACAGAATGATATGCCACAGATATCACATGGATATGGTCTTTCGCCTGTATGTATACGTCTGTGAACAGTTAGTGAACCTCCTTCAATGAAAGATTTACCACAAGTATCACAGCAATATGGCTTTTCTCCTGTGTGAATACGTTTGTGTTTTTTCAATGTATCAGCATAAATGAATGAAGTACCACAGACATCACAGTGATACGGTCTCTCACCTGTATGAGTACGTTTGTGAGAATTTAAATGTACTTTTTGAAAGAAGGATTTTCCACAGATGTCACAGCAATATGACTTCTCTCCTGTATGAATGTTTTTGTGTTTAGCCAAGTTACCTCTTTCAGAGAATGATTCACCACAAGTATTACACTGATATGGTTTCTCTCCTGTATGAGTACGTACGTGGCTAGTTAAGCCATTAGTCTGAGAGAATGACTTACCACAGATATCACAGTGATATGGTTTTTCACCTGTATGAGTACGTTTGTGACTGCTTAGGTGACTTGCTACAGTGAATGAATTACCACAGATATTACAGGTATATGGCCTTTCTCCTGTATGTAAGCGTTTGTGTGTATATAAGTGATCCAGTCGAGAGAATGATTTACCACAGGTATCACAGTTGTATGGTTTCTCGTCTGTGTGCACACATTTATGGTTGGTAAGTCTACTTTTTAGAAAAAATGTTCTTTGACAGATATCACAGCAATATGATGATTTTCCCTCCTTCTTTGGCAATTGTTCAGGAGAATCCATTGTTCTTAAATTTTTCTTACTTCAAATGTTATCTCTGTTGTTCTCAGTAAGTGGTAGCAAACTACTTTGTAAGTCAGTCAAAATTTAAGTAGAATACAAAATCATCTCATACAAATTTTATACAATGAAGAGAAATGTCTCGCTCAGAAGAACCAACTTTCAGTAACGCATGGAGAAATTTATAGAAACAAGAGTTGTAGCTCATCTGTATAAAATCTTCCTCTTCTCTGTAAATGACGATATATATTGATTATATATCCTTAATGGCAATGTCTCTCATATCCTGAAATGATAGAGAAATAGTTTAAGATATTAAAGATAATTAAAAAGTAGAGATTCAATAGTAAAATTCTACTAGAATTGTATATTGTTGAACTATCGATATATTCTTTTACCTCAAAAACTGAACCATATATTTTTATTTGTCATTTAGATTACATTATACGAAGTTGTACAAAATTTATTCACAGACTACATCTTCAGATTGTGTAACATTATATATATTAAACAATAATTATTATACATTATACTTGGATGAAGGTCTTCGGTCATTCAGAATGTCTTCAGGTGAATCTCATAACACTGCGATTATATACCTAGGAATACATTATTTAGCGTGTCCAACCCTACACTCTGTAATCCTTTCTAAGATGATAAAGTGTAATCTAAAAGAAATTAGTCTCCCATTTCAAGATGGTCAAGAAGCCCCAGTGACTCATTGCAGTTTTGACCCTGAATCAATCGTGACTGACGAAACCTCCAATCAAATTAAATTTCCTTTCATCGATGCGTCGGGTTTCGTGAGTGAATGAAGAGTGAATGAAGAAATAAGTTTTTAAAATTTCTCAAAATGGAAACCTATGTACTAGTAGATGCATTCATATTGGAAAGAAAGAATATTCTCAGAATGATGTAGTCTTAGTACCCATGTACCTTGTCATACACGAGAGAAGCTGTATCATTATATCTGTGGCAAATTGCTATTCAATTTTTTTGTACTACTTAAAAATAATTGGAAAAGCCTTTTCGATAAAAACAAAAAAAGTTTCGAAAATTTCAGACGAAAAGGTGTGCGATTTAAAGGGTCAATATAAAGTTTAATATCCCAACGAAAAAGAAAAAAACAACAGCCGAATACGAAAAAAAAAATTGTGCAAACGAACGTGGAGAAGGAGAGTTTCGGAAAATTCACAAGATCCGATTTTTCCCTCATAACTTTCAGGAAAATTGATATTTATTGATGAAATTAAACAGAAATACTGTTCAAATGGCACAAATTATAAAGAAATTTCGGTCAATATAAATTGACCTTTTAAAGGAGATTTAGCTATTGTTTCTAGTACATCCTACGATCTTCCTGATACCTTCTTCGATTCTTTGTCACTTTGACGTGTATTCATGTTCTTCAATATTTTTCTACCCATAAACAAATGGAAAGGTAGTCCTTCTCTCCCACCAAGTGAGTGTGTGTGTGTAAGAAAAACACTTACAAACAAACAAGCATGTTATTAAAATAAGTTACATTTTCCATACGTTTTTAAAATCCCAGGAACGACTTTCTCAGGTTCTCCAAGAATTTTAAATTATAAACAGAGACTGGAGGAGGAGGGTATTTGTAGAACACACAGCTGCAAACGTTATTTTGAATATACTGTGGTATGGGGAACTGTAATATGAGGAATAACGAGCAATTCACCTACCTCTCAGCGTCGATTGTCCAACTGGGTTAAATCCGAGACGCGCCCAAACCATCTGCACCCGACATTCAAATATCGTCTAATTCCATAAAATCCTAACGTATCAGCATGAACAAGTGAAGCTGGCTCTATGTTTCCAGCCGAACTTTCGATGTCAAATATTGTTTTCTACTCTAGGCACAAGGCCCGAAATTTGGGGGGGGGGGAGATGGCCAGTCGATTAAATCGACCTCAGTACACAACTGGTACTTAATTTATCGACCCCCCCGAAAGGATGAAAAGCAAACTCGACCTCGGCGGAATTTGAACTCAGAATGTAAAGACAGACGAAATACCGCTAAGCATTTCGCCCGGCGCGCTAACGTCTCTGCCAGATGTCAAATATTATAACCTGAATTGTAGTGTCCAGTTGGACATGTCAGCTCCCAATGAGGGTACGGGATGTTTCCATCAGAGTTTTATAAACATTTTCAGAAAGACATCTCTCTGATCTTTAGAATATGAATAAAACACATTAGTCGTAGGTGGAAACGTTAAGAAACCAGTGGACAAAATTAGTGTCGGTTTCATCAAATAATTACCGTTTTTTCCCTGCCTCTACTGTTTAATATTATTGTCAAACATACTGTGAGTGTTATTTTTCAATGAAAGATGTTCATTGACGAAAGTTGGATAACCACTGTTCTAAAGTATGACAATCATTCCTTATTTTTATAAATGCACACATACATCATTTTGTGGGCATGGTAAACTTTTACCATCGCTTCATCCCTTCTGCAGCAAAAGTGATGAGATCCCCTATACAAGGCACTGTCAAAAGAAGGTGCAAAAAGGCTGGTGGAGTGGGATAGTACAATGACTTCAGCCTTCAAATCCACAAAACAAGCCCTGGCCCAAGCAACCATGCTGTCACATCCTCACATGTCAGCTCGAACTGCACTCACAGTTGACACATCAGTGACAACTACGACCCCCTGAACAGAAATACAGTGCTTTCGACAGGGAACTACTGGCTGTCCATCTAGGTGTCTGCCACTTATGGTATTTCCTTGAAGGCCGCACGTTTACAGTATTCACGGATCACAAACCACTCACCTTTGCTATGAGCAAGCTCTCTGAGCCTTGGTTTGCATGCCAACAACGACAGCTATCGGCAATTTCTGAGTACACCACAGACATCCAACACATAACCGGCAAGGGCAACCCAGTTGCCGATGCACTCGCTTGTGCTCCTACCTGCTCTCACACCTACCTAGCACCAATAACGGAAGGCTTGGATTATGAAGCTATGGCTGCAACTTAACAGACAGATGACGAGATCAGGGCCTACCGCACTGCCATCACATCACTTTCTTAGCAGGGTGTACACTTTGACTCTAACGGCACAACCCTGCTGTGTGACGTATCCACTGGCAACCCACGACCAATCGTCCCATCAGCCTGGCACGAGAAAGTTTTCGACATCATTCACGAACTTTCCCACCCAGGTACTAAAGCCACATGGTGGCTGCTGTCAAGTAAATTTATCTAGCATGGTATGGCCAAGCAAATCGGGGATTGGACCAGGTCCTGCATCCCCTGTCAATAAGCCAAAGTCCATCAACACACCAAAGCACCTCTCGGCAACTGATTCAGTCATGCCAACATTGACCTTGTCAGCCCCCTACTACCTTCAAGGGGTTGCTTGTATCTACTGACCTTGGTGGACTGCTACACTCGTTGGCCTGAAGCCATCTCTCTCCGCAGTGCAGAAATGCAAGAGGTCAGCTGAGCTTTCATCGCAAACTGGGTCGCCCGTTTCGGTGTCCCAGATAGCATCTCATCCGATCAGGGTCCACAATTCACCTCAAAGCTGTGGAATAATGTGTGACCTTTTCGGAATCACAATGAACCGCACAACAGCCTACCACCCACAGGCCAACGGATTAGTGGAGAGATTTCACCGCCGCCTGAAGGAATCACTGACAACCAGACTTAACGGGCCAAATTGGATCGACCAAGTCCCATGGGTGATGCTGGGAATCCACACTGCCCCAAAAGAAAATCTCAACCCTTTCTCTGCGGGAATGGTGTATGTTGCTCCCCTTACAGTGCCAGGAGAGTTCTTTATGAATACGAATTTAGACTTGGATGTCAAAAGGTACCTCGCTCAACTGAGAGACAGCGTGGGCCAGTTGCGCCCTGTTCCCATGTCGACATATGGTACACCCAGATCATCCGTACCAAATGACCTCCGCACGGCTAACTTTGTGTTTGTTCGACGTGACACACGACGAAGACCCTCCAGCCAACCTACGATGGTCCATATCAAGTCATACATCCGGGAGATAAAACATTCCAACTCCTAATTGGTGGACGACAAGACACAGTCTCCATCGATAGATTGAAATGCAATAAAATAGGCAAACAAAAACGAACAATTTGGTCCTGCTAAAACACAATTCCTTTTCATAACCCCTGATCAATTAATAACCAATACAATGCAATATATTTAATGAATTTATTATTACTTCCATAGTAAACAGAAAAGTTCTACTCCATGTCTTAGATGAGTCAAGAAAAGTACTTGACTTCCAATTTCCCTTTTACATGAATGGTTTTACTGGCTATTTGTTGTATTTGTCAACATCAATTTCACATTGTACAAGATATATTTTATTGTGCAGCCAGCACCAGAGAGGTTGTCATGCCTCTGACAACATTAGAGTGCTGATGTTTCTGTTCATTTGCCACTTAGTTCACAGAGTGTATATTCCAATATGAATCATTCGTTACAGAGAATGATCTGTCATAGATATTGCCGTGATATAACTTTCCTTTGAAATGAGTACATTTGTTTAGTTAAATGATTACTTTCAGAAAATGGTTTCCCAAAGGCATCAATCATATGGTTTTCTTCCTGTATCAATGCATTTGTGAGTAGTTACAGCACTTCTAATACAGAATGATACAATACAGATATTACAGTGATATGGTTTTTCTCCTGCCTCAATGTGATTATGTTTATTTATATCACTATTTTGTAAGAAAGGTTTACCACAAATATCACTCTGACAGGGTTTTCTCTTCTGTATGTAAACATCTGAAAATAGTTAAATGACTGGTTTGATAGAAGGATTTATAACAGGCATCACAGTGGCACAGCTATTGTCCTGTATGAACATATTTGTGTTTATTTAACCGATCTGTTACTGATATTGCAGTGATTTGGTTTCTTTCTCGTGTGACTATATTTGTGAGTAGTTAAGGAACTACTTCCAGAGAATGACTTACCACATAAATTACAGTGATATGGCTTCTCACCTGTATGAATACGTACATGCTTAATTAGGCCAGAACTTTGAGAAAACGATTTACCACAGGTACCGCAATGGTATGGCTCCTCTCCCGTGTGAATACGCTTGTGAACAGTTAAACCTCTTCTGTCAGAGAATGATTTCCCACAGATGTCACAGTGATATGGTTTCTCTTTTGTATGAATGCGTCTTCTGTGTCCCATCAAAAGACTTGTTTTAGAGAACGGCTTACTGCAAACATCACACTGATATGGTTTTTCCCCTGTGTGAATTCGTTTGTGAACAGTTAATGGACCACCAGCACTGAATGATTTACCACAGATGTCACACTGATATGGTTTCTCTCCTGTGTGAATACGTTTGTGAGTATTTAAGGCATTTCCATGAGAGAATGATTTACCACAGATATCACAGTGATATGGCTTCTCTCCAGTATGAATGCGTTTGTGAGAATTTAAATGTACTTTTTGAAAGAATGATTTTCCACAGATATCACAGTGATATGACTTCTCTCCTGTATGAAGGTACTTGTGTTTAGCTAAATTACCTCTGTCAGAGAATGACTCGCCACAAATGCTACACTGATATGGTTTCTCTCCTGTATGAGTACGTATGTGGCGAGTTAGGCTATGATTCTGAGAAAATGATTTACCACAGATATCACAGTGATATGGTTTTTCACCTGTATGAGTTCGTACATGATCGGCTAAGTGACTTCTTAGAGAGAATGAATTACCACAGATATTACATCTATGTGGCCGTTCTCCTGTATGGATGCGTTTGTGAATATTCAAGTTATGCATTCGAGAGAATGATTTACTGCAGATATCACAGTTATGCGGTTTCTTTCCCATATGTATATGTCTATGTTCAGTTAATGTGCCTTTTACAGTGAATGATTTACCACAGATATCGCATTCATAAGGCTTTTCTCCAGTGTGGATGCGTTTATGAGTAATTAAGGTTTGTAATCGTGGGAATGACTTACCACAGATATCACAGTTATGTGGTTTCTCTCCTGAGTGAATAATTTTATGATTAGTAAGACTACTTTTTAGAGAAAATGTCTTTTGACAGATATCACAGGGATATGATTTTCTCACCTCCTTTGGCAAGTCTTCAGCAGAATCCATTCTTCAATGAAATTTCTTATCTCACAACAATAATAAATGTTTGTTTCCTGAATTTATTTTATACTACTGCTGCAATATTTTCATCAAATATTATAATGGGTACCAAACTGCTTTGTAACTATATCCAAATTTAATTGTAATACAAAAATCAATTTATACGTGTTCTATACAATGAAGAGAAATGTTTCACTCAGAAGAATAACTCTCAGAAACTTGAAGATAAATTTATAGAAACGAAAATGTAGATCTCCTGTATAAAATCTGCCTTCTGTCTGTAAATGTCGATAAATATTGATGATATATCCTCAATGCCAATATCATCTGACACTCTGAAATGACAGGGAAATAGTATAAGATATTGAAGAAGAAGGGATTCAATGGGAGGAATTTGACAACAATTCTATATTAATAAACAAGTGACAAACTTTTACCTCAACAACTGAACTTCACATTTTAAGTTGTTATTTAAATTGCATGATACAAGTTGTCAGAAGCTTATGTAAGCTTATACACTATATCTATACTTTTGGATTGTATAACAGTACCAATATTACAATAAACAACAGTGATTTTACATTATATCTGGACTACTGTCTCCAGTTGTTGTATCATCAGGTCTTCTTCAGGTACTGCTCATTTTCAGTGATGTTCTCAGAATTTGAAACTGAACCCTTTACTAAAACTGCAGGTATGTATGTGTGTGTGTGTGTATATATATATATATAAAACAAATAATAAATGAGTATATGCATATATACGTACAAGTATGTGCATACCTACATCTACCTGTATATATAGGTGCATATCTGGGTACAGGACGTTGCAAACAAAACGTAGACAAAAAAAAATAATAATAACCAGAGTACAGAAAACACACAGAACATTTTCCTTCATCAGCTGCCACCATTCTAACACAGGCGTTGGGGCGGGGATTGATAAATTATATGTAATTTACAATAGCAAAAGAAAATTTAGTTTTATTTTGATTAAATTACCAGCGACTGCAGAGCGAAACCTCTAATTTCGTTTGCATTTAGCGTTTTCTCGCCGTCAGTCTCCCACTCCCTTTGTTGTTTTAGTTCCCACCCCCAGCGTCACAGACGTTTTATTATATGTAAAATTTCAATATCAAAACGAATGTTGCTCAACTTACCGTTTCGAGATGTAAACAGTAAATCATTTTGTGTTACCTTTTCACTTAACTACCTAAGAAAATATTTCATTGTTAGCTTGAGGTTTATAAATGGTGTCTACGGAGCACTGTCTATTCCTAGCTTATAACACAGAACAAGAGAATCTGATTGTGGGCCTTTAGCCGCAGTTTCGCTATGAAATATTTAGAAAACCATATTTAACGTACAATAGTTATGTTATGAACACATTTTGAAAATATTTAAAAAAAAGCCTTTGTCAGGCATAGAATATTATACAGTAGAGGAAAACAGTTGACGAAATTTTATAAAGAAAAAATATATAGAAACAGCCTTCGATAAAATATAGTGTACTCTTAGAGAGATTAAGACAATCGAAGCTGAGCGAACATTACAGCAGAAAAATCGTTCTCTCTCTTCATTAATTTTTCACAACATACGCATAACACTCTACCTAGCTACTTACTTTAAACTACAAGCTAAATAGGACTCTGTCGAGACCAAGTAACTTTGCAAGACAAACAATGACCCCTTTATTGGGAGATGGGGGTGGTATTGAGGGAGTTGTGACTTCTGAATGAGAATAAATAGTGACTCAGCTTGGAGTGTGCCCGTTGATGAGAGGTTAGTTAACCAGAATAGAGAGAAAGAGATAGCTTGCTATAGATGACATACACGGATACCCAACTGGAAAGAGAAAGATAGAGAGGGAGAGATAGTGATGGATATGTGCCAGGACTTACCTTCAATATACTGGGGTACAGAGAATTTAGACTGCGTGAGGGAGCAGTGGCTGAAGGGGGAAGTTTCATAAGAGTGTGAGGAGAGATGCTTAGAGGCGGGATAGAGTGACTGTAGCAATTGATGTGAGTGATATAGGTGTAGCTCAGGGATTTAGGGAATGTAGGCAATGTTTCGATAGTATGTGACGTCAGTCATGAGTAAGTGTGGTTGAGTGTGTTTGAGTAGCTCTGCTGATCAGACGAAGCACATTACCACACACTCGCTCATAGACTATTACCGACAGATTGCCGGAATAGAATAAGAGGGGACAAACATTCTAGTGGCAGAAACGATAGAAATCGTAATAACGAACATATATAAATATCCAAAAATAAAGCCACCCGTGATACCAGTAAGCTTTACAACACTCTCGTAAGCATACTATGGATTTATAAGGAAATCACAACATACACACTACAAAATAAAGTTTAGAAAACAAGACTAGCGGATAATATTTACATATTCCATAAAATTCTTACCAAAATTAAACGATTATTCCTGGAAGCCATATTCATGGCACAACACAATACCAAAATAAACACAAACAACACACACATGTAAAAAATTAAAAAGTAACTACTGACACGAAGACAGTCAAAATTTAGGCAGTAAAGCTTTACATGAATTTGACTGAAATAAAGTAAATTATCACTTGACTACTGGCATGAAAGCCTGAGGATCAAAAGTTCGACTACTGTTCTAAGATAAGACTGTGAAGGTCTGAAAATGTTAAACATGGACCTAGGAACACATTCTCACCCCTTACCACAAGCAAATAGAACATGGCCTGGTATGGCAGAAACAACACCAAGTTTTCCAAGCTGAATTCCAGTCAGAAGAACTAAGGATCTCTGTATAATGACAACTAATTCTCTTTTTGGCATTTCAAATAATTAATAATCATTAATATGTAAACTTGTTACACTGAGCTCAATTTCTAATCTAGCTACATTACGACAAGCAAACAATAGAAGTTTATATTCAATTATTCTTTTGTTCCAATAAATCTCACAGTAGAAATATATCATATCATGTTTGCATCTGATCATTATGGTTAAACACACAGACCAGCTTACATCAACAAGTAAGAACATACATAAACCACAAATTTCTTTTAGTGTGACAATGGTCACCCTGACACTGAAAGGCCAAGCTCGAAAATGGCAGAACTGCATTCTAACTGGATGGAACAGGAATGTGCATGTTTAACTGCATAATTACGATAAGCATTCCGCTCCAAGAGATATAAGACAAATTCAGAATGGTCAGCATTTGAAGCATTTAATTATGGTGTCTACAGTCCACTTTGGTTACCAATTTGTTGCTAAATACATGAGTCTAATTAACTGTGCTAGTGTTATACAATCACAAGCAGAGTGCAGCAACAATCTTTAAAGCAACAGAAGCTGTCAGCCTTACAGTTTTACAGCTCAATATCAACACTGTCATCACATAATATTGTATAATAACAAAACGACCGGGACAATCATTTTCCAACCATTGGATTGCCTCGTTCATGCAAAATAGCAATCAACACCAACAATATTAGAATGGATTTTATTCAGAACCTTTTCAGAGTAATTGCAGTAACAACCTGTATTTAATGCTTTTGTATTATTATAAATAAGTGTATATAAATCTTGAAGATAGTTTTTCTATCATTTCCAAATTAGCATTAATTCTTTAAATGGACATTCACTGCAACAAACAGTTAGATGTGTCTCTTCTCCGAAATATGAAAATATAACAATATCATTTCTTATAGAAATGTTCAGAAGCTTTTAAATTTGTTATTTTTTAACTTTTGCCAGAATAAATAAATGTGTGTGTGTGTGTGTGTGTGTAAGAATGTCTGTTCATATAGAAGTGAAGGTAGGACAAGAATGAAAGACCCTTATACCCTGACGATAAGCAATAGCATGTCACCACTATCTCCTTCTGACTAGGGTAACCATGTAGCTCCTCTACAACAAAACACTTGTTTCTGTTCTAACATAGTTTAACCTCTCACCACTTGGCACAAACCCACCTCCCTCAGTTGAGGGTTATTTGTCTTGCATGTTGCTTGGTAACCTTGTTGGTGCTGGAACCCTCGCAGAAAAGTGAATACAAATGCTTTAATTTCTTAAGGTAGAAGGGTTTAAATACCAGAATGTGAGGCTGAACGTTTTCTTAATTGGATTCTTCTCATAAATGGTATTTATTACCTCCACCTTTGCTAAGGTAGAGGTATTGTTTTCAATCATGTTTGTTTGCTTGTCCATGGACAAGATATCTCAAGAACCACTGGATAGATTCAAATGAAACTTACAGGGATGTTTGGACTCATGACTGGCATGAACAGATTAGATTTTGGGATTGATCTGGTACTGCACAAGGATTCTGGATTATTTTTCCTATTTTTTTTACTTAATCTTTGAGAGCAGTCAGGTTCATTTTTAGCATTTGCAAGAGCAGTCGAGTTTATTTCAGATATTCTCATTTAAAAAAAATCATCTCTGGCTAATTGTTGAGAAGACGTTGGTGTTACCTTGACAGAGGAAGTTTGTGCTCTTGTTATGAATTGTATTATGTTGGAATAAAATGCATCATAAGTTTTATTCATTTTGATTTGAATTTTTCTCAATTTCAGTTGAAATTTTAATCTGAAAACAGCCGGAATGTTTTTGAACGTACTTTTTTTCTCAATGACAGTTGACCTGGGGCTAAATATGTTAGCTTTACATTTAGACAAGCATATTTGAAGTGAACATGCAAAACCCAGAATGAATCAGTATGGGATAACCAAAATGATTTTTGTAAAAGTTAATCAACCACAATAAACAAAAATGAAAAACAATTTGATCCTTCTAAAACACAATTTATTTTCATTACCCCAAATCAATAACCAATGCAATATTTTTAATGAATCATTTATTACTACCATAAAAAAACCCAAAACAAGTCCATTCCATGTTAGATGAGCCAGGAGGAACATTTCACCAATATCTTTCATTTCGTGCATGCTTCTTAAGACTGCCAGCCCTACCTACCACAATCAATTTCTGTGTACTGGATAGATTACATTGTGGAGCCAGCACTAGAGATGCAGTCATATCCCTGATGACATGAGTGCTGATGACTGTCCATTTGCCACTAACTTCACAAAGTGTATGTTTCTGAGTAGGGGAGTCATTTGTTACAGAGAATGAGTTACCAGAATAGATATTTTTTTTAATCAATACTTATGTGTAGTTAGATCACTATTTTGAGAAAATTTACCCCAGATTTCACAGTGATACAATTTCCTGTCAGCATCGAAGTGTTGGTGAGTATATACAGAGATGCTACTGACAGGAGTACCACAGATATTACAGTGATATGAATTCTAGCATGAATGATTTACTACAAATATCACAGTGACATGGATTTCATCATGTATGTGTGTATTTGTGTTTAGTTAATTTACATGATTCATAGAATGATTTACTGCAAATATTACACTGATATGGCTTCTCACCTGTATGATAACGTACATGTCTAGTTAGGTCGTAACTACGAGAGAATGACTTACCACAGTTATCACAGTGATATGGTTTTTCCCCTGTATGTATACGTTTATGAGAAGCTAATGCACTTCCATCAGTGAAGGATTTACCACAGATCTCACAGTGACATGGTTTCTCTTTTGTATGAATACGCCTGTGAACAGTTAATGTACCTGTATAAGTGAATGATTTACCACAGATATCACAATGATATCGCTTCTCCCCTGAATGAATACGCTTGTGAATACCTAATGTACCTCCAGCAGTGAACGATTTACCACAGATATCACACTGATATGGTTTTTCTCCTGTATGAATGCGTCTGTTGTGTATTGTCAATTGACTTGTGTGAGAAAATGATTTACCACAGGTATCACAGTTGTATGGCTCTTCTCCTGTGTGAATACGTTTGTGAACAGTTAATCCTGTTCCATAAGAGAATGATTTACCACAGATATCACAGTGATATGGTTTTTTACGTGTATGAATACGTTTGTGAGAATTTACCTGAGATCTTTGAAAAAATGCTCTTCCACAGATGTCACAGTAATAAGACTTCTCTCCAGTATGAATGTATTTGTGTTTAGTCAAATTACCCGTTTCAGAGAATGAGTCACCACAAATATTACACTGATATGGCTTCTCTCCTGTATGGATACGTATATGGCGAGTTAGGCTACTAGTACAAGAGAATGATTTATTGCAGATATCACAGTGATACGGTTTTTCACCTGTATGAGTACGTACATGATCAGCTAAATGACTTCTGACAGAGAATGACTTACCACAGGTATCACATTCATATGGTTTTTCTCCAGTGTGGACACGTTTATGGGTAATTAAAGTACGAATTCTAGAGAATGATTTACCACAGATATCACAGTTATGTGGTTTCTCTCCTGTATGTATATGGCTATGTTCAGTAAAGTTCCTTCTCACAGTGAATGATTTACCACAGATATCACAGTTGTATGGTTTCTCTCCTGTGTGAATACATTTATGAGTAGCAAGTCTACCTTTTTGAGAGAATGTCCTGTGACAGATATCACAGGAATATGATGATTTTCCCACTTCCTTTGACAATTCATCAGGAAAATTCATTCTTCTATAAGTTTTCTTTTCTAATGACAATATGGATATTTTTACTGCTTTGCGATCAAAATATTTATACTGCAATATTTCCAGTGAAGAACAAAATATTTACACTGCAATATTTCCAGATTAGCAAACTCCTTTGTAAATCTGTCCACATTTAACTGGAATACAAAATCATCTTGTATACCTTCCAGACATTGAAGGGAAATGTCTCACTCAGAAGAAATATTTTGCACAAGCTCAATGACGAATTTATAGAAACAGAGTTGTAATTCTTCTGTATAACAGCTTTCTGTCGTCTGTAAACGATAAATATTGACGATATTATTTTTAATGGCAATCTTATTTGAAATACAGAAATAGAGAAAAAGTAAGATACCAAAAATAATTAAATAAAATAGAGGTTCAACAGAGAAGCTTCTTTCAGTTTCCGTCTACCAAATCCACTCACAAGGCTTTGGTCGGCCCGAGGCTATAGTAGAAGACACTTGCCCAAGGTGCCACGCAGTGGGACTGAACCCGGAACCATGTGGTTGGTAAGCAAGCTACTTACCACACAGCCAGTGATCTCATTTCATTGTCCACACTAGGGATATTCTACTCATTTGTTATTCTACTACTTGTGATGCCATTAGTTTGCTACGCTTCAACCAGAATATATCGTGACTTACCCAGCGATTGACCTCCCTACTACTTAACAGTTGACACTTAACCTATACATATGCTCACTATACCAAAATTTACAGAACGTTGGACATTTATCTCTCACTAGAAACATCCGTGTTCACTGTTACTTAATCAATGGGCAATCCTTACTAAGCAAACCTATTATCAAACACATTCCAGTCACGACACTGTCATCGTATATCTAGGGATGCATTATCTTGAGTGTCCAATCACCACGCCCTGACATCCTTTCTAAGACGGCTAGGTGTAATTTGTGAGAAATTTAGCTCTTATTTCAAGAAGGTTGAGTAATCGCATAGTTTCCACCCCAGTGGCCTCATTGTTGCTATTTTGTCCCAAAGTCAGCCGTAACTAAAAAAATATTATGAATGAAGGAACGAACATTGAATGACGGGGGAAAAAAATGATCAAAAAACGAAGTACTTCTTAAAAAGGGTGACCTAACTCCTAATACGTCCATTCATATGGAGATGAAACAATATCATGTCATCTATTGTGAACTATTATTTACAGAAAGCAGAGAGAAGCCAAATCACTGATATCTGACATAAATACGTCCGGATAATTTTGCAGCTGTGTTTCGTAGCTTCAAAATTTAAATGAGATTCACAATGTTAGGGAAAATGTTGATACTTTATATATATATGCTATCTTATACCGTTCAATTCGTTTCTGTTATTGTAAGTTAATTTTTAGAGGATTTTTTAAAGAACAGAGATTAACATGAAAGACTGTCGAAGTATTATCTTCTACATAAAAATCAAGAGGTGGGAGTAAAGAATACGTACACCACCCGTTTTCGGCGTAACAAAATAAAAACCCTAACCTTAAACACCGGGTGTACATATTCTTTACTTTCGCCAAATCAAGATATGTAAATATTTTCTATAAATTTATTATTTTCAATTCAATGTAATTATTATATTCTTGTAGGAAATATCTTTTACCAATGTCGCTATGAGTTTTTACATTTATATAATTTATATAATTACTGCATCTGAAAGCAATATCTTTTCCCACTGTTATATGTTTTAACTTCAATATAATTAACATCCTCCAATTAATTAAAAAATAATTCTATTATTTACATACATAATTACAGCATTAAAATAAACGTTTATCAGCTTACCTTTTCCAGATGTAAACAGTGAATCGTTGTGTTAAGCGTCTTCACTAAACTACCAAAGTAAACATCTGATTGTTAGAATGAGGTTTTACCAATGATTTATCAACTTTATCCGACACCAACATTCAAAGAACACCAAGTTACTTCCTCAATAAAATCCAAACTGAACACTAGTAAAGCTGACTTTATGTCTGCGGCCGCATTTTCGATATCAAGTTCAACAACCTCAATGGTAATGTCGTGGTTCATCAGGGGACGTTGGGTATTTCTAGTGATATGAATTTTCTTGGAAATAAAATGCGTAATGTTTTAAAAACATTTTCAAGATAACTTTTTAATTTTTGTTGTATCTGGGGAGAATCAAACTACCTCAATATCTAACACATTAGTTCGATTTCCCCTCATTTATTTATTTATTTTTATTTGTGTCTTCCAAAAATTTTCGTTACTTTTTAAATTATGAATAAGAACATTATGTTATTAGTAGGTGGAAAATTTGATAATAAACCACTGGAGCTATTTAGCTTCTGTTTGATGAAATAATTATTGTTTTTCACTGCTTTTCTTATTGCCAAGAGCGTCCTTATCTATAAAAATTTGACAACCACTATTTTAGACTATTATAATCATAGCTTGGTTTCACACACACACACATCATCGTCTTCGCCATTTAGCATTCACTTCCCATTCTGACAGGAGCCACTAAGGCAGAGGTCGGCACCCAGTAAACAGCTAGCTTCATATATTTAATGTGCATTTTCCTACACTAGCACAGGTTGGAAGAGCATTTTTCCTCACAACAACACTTGTATTTTAAGATTTTTTTTCTTCATTTTAGATCTTCAAAAGCACAGAGCAACCAGTTAAAATGTCAGCATCACTACTTCACTCAAATAGAGGCAACTATTGAATATCAAGTCCCACACACACATATGATGGGATTTCTAGTTTTGCTCTCATGGCATCATTTGGGCCAGTGACGTTGCAGAAATACCCAGGTGCTGCATAGTAGGATGAAACCAAAAATAGACAGTTGCAAAGCCAACTTCGAAGCCATATACCTAGGCCTGCATCTATGTTAGTTGAATTAGCCATTGCGTACTCAATACCACATGGCAAAGCAGGACTCCTTCTTGTCTGGCTCCTGTTGTATATATTAAACTGTCACCAAGACCCATTTGCATCTTGTACATATTTATTGAGAAGTTGACAAGAAAGACTCTTGATGCAGATCTGATGACTGATTTCATCATTTAGAGACAGCTGAACCTACTTTTAACAATTTCATTAATTTTGATTACAAGTTTTCTCAGTTTCATTGTGTGAGCTTAATGTTGAAATAAGCATATTTTTAATGAAAGTACATAAAAATTGCAAAGTACGGGGTAACCAAAGTGTTATGTTAAAACTTTATCAAATGCAATATAATGAAAAACAAAAACAGATGATCAGATACTTCAAAATCACAATTTATTTTCATGAACCTGAATCAATCAATAACAAATGTAATACAATATATTCAACTCGTACAAAAAACAAAACAAAAATCTTTTTCATGAGTTTGGTGAATCAGGAAATATATTTCACTTTCAAGTTCCATTTTAGGGGCATGATGTTTATAGCTGGCTGCCCTACTTGTCACCATCAATTTGACAGTGTGTTGGATGTATTTTATTGTGGAACCAGGCAGTCATGTCACACAGTAGATTTCAGAATCCTGATACCTCTGTTACAATTTCTCAACCACTCCACATTGCACATATTATTAAATAGAGGAGTGATTTGTAACAGAGAATGATTTACCACATATAAATGTGCTATTTATTCTTCAGAATGAATATATTTGTGTTCAGTTAAATCATAGTTTTCAGAAAATTATTTACTGCAGATATAGCGATGTGGTTATTCTCCTGGTTGAATGCATTTGTGAATTGTTAAGGAAGTACTCCCAGAGAATGATTTACCACAGATATTACAGTGGTAAGGCCTTTCCCCTGTATGAATGCGTTTGTGCTTAGTTACATCACTATTTTGGAAGAATGATTTACCACAAATATCACACTGATAGGGTTTCTCTCCTGTGTGGATACGTCGGTGAATTGTTAAATGGCCTGTCTGAGAGAAAGATTTACCACAGATATCACAATGATACAGTTTCTCACCTGTATGAGTACGTTTATGAATTGTTAGATGAGCTGTTTGAGAAAAGGATTTATTACAGATGTCACAGTGATAAGGTTTCTCGCCTGTGTGAGTACGACTGTGAACAGTTAAATGACTTGTCTGAGAGAAGGATTTACCGCAGATATCACAGTGATATAGCTTTTCTCCTGTATGGGTGTATTTGTGTTTAGTTAAATTATATGTTTCAGAGAATGACATGCCACAGATATCACAGTGATATGGTTTTTCCCCTGTATGCATACGTTTATGAGAAGTTAACGTACGTCCATCAGTAAAAGACTTGCCACAAGTGTCACAGTGATATGGTTTCTCTCCTGTATGAATACGTATGTGCCTAATTAGGCCAGAACTTTGGGAAAATGATTTACCACAGGTATTACAGTGATATGGTTTCTCTCCTGTATGAATACGTTTGTGAACACTTAACACACTTCCATCAGTGAATGATTTACCACAAGTATCACATTGATAGGTTTTCTTTCTTTTACGAATGTGCCTCTTATGTCTCATTAAACGACTTGCTCCAGAGAATGATTTAGCAGGGTGATACAGTTTTTCTCCTGAATGACTATGTTTGTGAACAGTTAATGCACTACCATATGTGAAGGATTTACCACAAATATCACAATGATATGGTTTTTCACCTGAATGAATACGTTTGTGAACAGTTAATGCACTACCATATGTGAAGGATTTACCACAAATATCACAATGATATGGTTTTTCACCTGAATGAATACGTTTGTGAACAGTTAAGGTACCTCCACATGTGAATGACTTACCACAGATATCACAACGATATGGTTTTTCCCCTGTGTGAATACGCTTGTGAACAGTTAATCCAGTTCCGTCAGTGAAGGATTTCCCACAGATATCACAGTAATATGGCTTTTCTCTTGTATGAATACGTCTCTTGTGTAAAGTCAATTGACTTGTTTGTGAGAATGATTTATCACAGATATCACAGTGGTATGGTTTATTTCCTGTATGAATACGTTTATGAACATTTAATGTACTTCTGTTACTGAATGACTTACCACAGATATCGCAAGGGTATGGTCTCTCTCCTGTATGAATGTGTTGGTGCTTAATTAAAGTATTTCTATCAGCGAACGATTTGCCACAGACATCACAGTGATATGGTTTCTCTCCAGTATGAACATATTTGTGAGAATTTAAATGAACTTTCTGAAAGAATGATTTTCCACAGATATCACAGTGGTACAACTTTTCACCTGTATGAATGTATTTGTGCTTAGTTAAATTACCTTTTTCAGAGAATGATTCACCACAAATATTACACAGATATGGCTTCTCACCTGTGTGAATACGAATGTGCCTAGTCAGGCCATTACTTCGAGAGAAGGACTTACCACAGATATCACAATGATATGGCTTTTCACCTGTATGAGTACGTATGTGATCAGCTAAATGACTTCTGACAGAGAATGATTTACCACAGATATTACATTCATAAGGCTTTTCTCCAGTATGGATACGTTTATGAGTAATTAAGGTTTGTAATCTAGAGAATGCTTTACCACAGATATCACAGTTATGTGGTTTCTCTCCTGAGTGAATAATTTTATGATTTGTAAGGCTGCTTTTTAAAGAGAATGTCTTTTGACAGATATCACAGGAATATGATGATTTTCCCACCTTCTTCAACAATTCTTCAGGAAAATCCATTCTTCTATAAATTTTCTTTTCTGACGACAACTACATTGATATTTTCTGCTCTATTATTGTATTGATCACAACTTTTCTCCTGTAATATTTGCAATCAACTGTTATCAGAAAAGAGAGGCAAACTTGTATACCTTCCAGACCAGTGGCCCATGGGACCTTCTTAATGACATGCCTAACAAAAAACATTACCATTATTTTTCTTAGTAGTGCAGCCCACTAGATGGAAAACCATGTTTCATGTTGCCTGCTTCTCAAAAAAGTTTGCCCATGCCTGTTCTGGATGTTGAAGAGAACTGTATTACTTGGAAGAAATAACTCTCAGATAAATTGATACAAAGAGAGTTGCAGCTCTTCATTATGAAATCTCTCTTTTGTCTGTAAATGGTGATAAATATTAATGATATATCTTCAATGCCAATGTCATTTGATATTCTGAAATTATAGAGAAATAGTGTAAGATATTGAAGATAATTAAAAAATACAGATTCAACAGTCAAATTTTACTATAGTCATAAACTAGAAACTTTTACCTCAGCAACTGAACTTAACATTTTAATTTGTTAAATTACATCATAAAAAGTTGTGTTAAATTTACACATTTACAAACTACAGATACACTTCCAGATTGTGTAACATTAACATATATTACAATAAACAATAATGAGTATATATGATACATGGTTTAGTGTCTTTGGTTGTCCAGGACTTCTTCAGGTCCTTCTCATATTCAGTAATATTCTCAGAATTTGGAACTGAATCCTTATTAAATCCATGGGGGTATATTGCTCTCAATCTATTGTCCATAACAACGATGTTATTCTTATTAGTTATTTCATTACTTGTTCTCATTCCAATGTCCAAACCAGAGATATTCTCCACATTTGGTGTTCTATTTGTAATGTCACTGCTTCGTTACAATTCTGGCAGAGTATATATAAATGTTCTGGCTTACGGAGACAGGTTCAATCCTAGGATAAGATCAACTATTACACCTAACAATCTACACTTATAGTCATAACAAAATTTCCAGAATAGTAGACAATAACGGTCCTCTCTCTCTCTCTCTCTTTCTCTCTGGAAACATTTTTTGTCTAAGCAGACCAATGATCAAACACATAAGTCATGACATTGCCGTTCTTCACTCTGTGACAGTCTAACTAGGAATACATTGTCTAGTATGTCTCTCACGTATCACGCTGGTAAGGTGCAATTTATACATCTGGCTCCTATTTCAAGGGAATCGACTGACCACATAGTTTCCATCCCGGTGGCTCACCGTTGTTCTATATCCCCTAGATCTATAACCAAAGTGAAAATGCTTTCTTGGGTATCATGAATTGAATAACAGATTTAAAAGAAAAAGAAAAAAGAAACAATCTGGATGAATGAAGAAGGGAAAATTGAATTGAACATTAAGAACACAATACCTCAAAATGCGGCCTACTCAACGAATAACAGTATTCATTACAAGGGAAGAAACCCTATCACAGAGACATCTATCGTAAATCATTCTCAGCTGGAAGTGGCTCAATAATTACTAGCAAACCTATTCATACAGGAGAAGCGATATCACTATCTGCGGGGAAATCGTTCTAGATGACTTTAACGCTTGTCTTAACTTCATCAAATATTTAGGGAAGTTTACCCGATGTGGAACCTATCTTTGAATGAGCTTGTATGTTTTCAAAGCCATATTTTAAAACAAACAGGCGACATTAACATACAAAACGAAGCGTGTTAAACATAGTATTCCTGTAACTTATTTCATGTCTGGGCTCTACATCCATATAATTACTATTTTCCTGAAGAAAACATCTTTTACCATCGAAATAGTTTCATTTTTATATAACTACAATAACCTCCAATTGGAACACAGTTCTACTATTCATATACATTATTACAGCATTAAACAAACGTTGGTCAACTTACCGTTTACCGAAGAAATTATTTCATTAGATTCAGGGTTTAACAAATGATTTTTAGTCTTGCCACATAGAACAAGTGAAGCTGACTGTAGGACTTACGCCGCAGTTTCGATAAGAAACATTTATAAGGGTATAATTGTTATCAACACATTTTAAAAACGAAAGAGAAAAGCTTTCTTCAATCTTAGAATATTAATAGGATATTATACAATAGAAGGAAGCAATTGATGAAATTTTATTTTAAAAGAAAATAAATAAAAGGGTGTGATTGTGAGGTAAGAAACTTGATTCCGGTCATACAACGTGGTCGTTTTTTTTTTTTTTTTTGGTGCTGATGAGCGTTTTGCTATAGTTGGATTCCATTTATTTTGGATTATTACCTTTGTTGAACTGTATTTGTTTTTACTATTCCTCGGTATATTACTGTGGCCATTGTGGCATTGCTTTTTTTTTTTTATTTTGTGTAAAAATTCGAACTGCTTGAAGTCGTTTCAGAACTTTGTTCTTGTGCCCCGCCTCTAGCGGGGGGGAGGGATTGGTACTAGTCTGGGAGTGATTGGCACCAAGTGAGTGAAGCCCCGGAAAAGACGCAAAAGTTCTACCCTGGTGGTCGGGTGCCTTTCCTTCAGGAGATACACTGCATGTGGCAATGTGATATCATCGTACTTTAAAATTTTTACTGTAATTTTAATCGTAATTTATCATTAATAATAATAAAAAAAAGAACTTGTAAATTATAGCAGCTTTTTCACCATTTTACGTGTCCCCTCTTTGTAATGCTTGTATACCAAATATTTATCAAATAAAGAAGCTTAGCTTCCGGTTTTTGGATTGCTTCCGTTAAAGACGAATATTTTGTTTGCTGCAAGTTGGAATTTATCTTTTGTGGACTGTGTTTTTCTTATTGGATTAATTTTACGCTTATTGGATTGTAGAACCTTTGCTTTTTGTAACGACCTCACTTAACCTTGGTTTAAATGTGCGTGGTCTGAGTTAGAAGTGGAAGCAAGCTGAGAGTGATTGGCACCATGTAAATGGGGTCAGTGGAAGAAAGCAAAGGTTCTATCCAGGTGGTCAGAGGTCTTTCCTTTTGACGTTATTTATTGCGAATCGCAATTAGATATTTAATTATATTTTTAACTATTGGTCATTGTAAATTTTCATTCGAACTGTAATTTTTAATTATTAAGCAACTACTACACCTTTTTGGTGTTTTGTCTGTCCTTGTTCATCCCATCTATGTACTGTCTTATGGCAAATATTATGAAATAAAGAAGCTTGCTTCAGTCCCACTGCGTCTTGGCACCTTGGACAAGTGTCTTCTATAGTCTCAGGCTGACTAATGCATTGTGAGTGGATTTGGTAGATGGAAACTGAAAGAAACCTGTAGTATATATGTCTATGCGTGTGTACCTTTGTGTCTGTCTCTCCCAGCCACTACAGCTTGGTGTGTTTACGTCCCCGTAACCTAGCAGTTTGGCAAAAGTACCCGACAGAATAAGTACCAAGTTTTAAAAAGATAAGTACTGGGGGGTCGATTCATTCGACTAAAATTTCTTCAAGGCGGTGCCCTAGCATAACCGCAGTCTAATGATTGGAACAAGTAAAAGATAGAAAAAGAAACAGCCCTCGATAAATTACAGAGTTCACCTTTAGACATGTTAGACATAAGGTGATGAAGTTAAGCCAACACTGCAAAGGAAAAATTGCTCACCTTACACAAGGAGATAAGTTTATTTAACTTATCACAACATGCAAATAACACTAACCAAATTACAGTCCTCCATCTCGATATTAACTTTCACCTACAACACAAATTGAACTAGAAACAAGAAAATAGTTGAAATGAAACTACTAAACGAAGACTTGTAAAACCCTAAGGAGAAATGAATCATTTAAGCATCAGCAACAAGCTAGAAAATCTATTTTGTGTTCACTGTAACAAAGCCTCACTGTGACAAATTGCTCCAAAGTCATAGATACAATGTAATCAAAAATTTATTGAAGCTGGTATGTCTACCACATATGATGGATGTAAAAGTTATTCTTGATATGCTTTTTGGTGAATGGTGTTGTGGTTCCCTACAGCCCATACAATCACATATTCTGTGGTCTTGCCCAACAAAACCTTTTCTAACATCACTGATAGTTTTTCCCAGAATCAGAAGACACTGAAGATATTTCAAAACCAAATTGTATTCAATGTTTTCTCTACCTCTTTGAAAATATCATCACCAGTTGTTCTCCCATCACTTTAAAATTAGCATTAATTCTTCAAATGAGCCCTAGTAACACCAAATTGTTAGATGTATCTCTTTGCAGAAATATGATAATACAAATTAAATATTAGTGATGGAAGCAGTATTATAGATGTATAGTGCTATTGGCACAGAACTATTGGTAGCAGTTGTGAATTGTCCAGCAACATTGATGGAACTGCTAAATAAACTGATTTCATCAAATTTGTGCTTCATCAGCCCCAGACATCCTTTCAGTGCATGCCAGCCAAATCTCACTGTTACTAATATACTGATATATTTCTGTGCTTCTTAGCAGTATAAATCTACATGAGAGGATTTCTCAAAGCAAATACTGCAGTAATAGTATTCTAACAATGCATCTATGTTAAGCAGGATATAAAGATTGCTGTGAAAATACAAGAGTATTGTTTCTTATGGAGGTATCCAGTAGAAATTTTTACATTTTACTTCTTTAACATATACCACAAGATACATATATATAGAGATATGTATGTGTGTATATATATATATATACATACACAAAGGAGGTTCAGGATGGGAATGTGCTATATAAAAGTTCAGACTGCAAAGTATAACCAAAACATTACGCAAATAAAGCTTTATTAAATACAATAAACTGAGGAAACAAAAATCAACAACTTGATCATTCTAAAACTCCATTTTTACATCAAATCAATCAGTAACCAATACAATACATGTAATAATTTACATATTGTTATAACAACAAAAAAAATCTATATCGGGTTCCTTTCCATGTCTTAGATGAGTCAAAGAAAAATGTTTCAATTCTATGCTTCATTTCTGGGAATGTTTCTTATGGCTGGTTGCCCTATCTGTCATTGTGTCTTTGACAGTGTATTTTGCTGTGGAACCAGCACTAGAGAGGCTGTTGTGTTGCTGGCAACACTAGAGTGCTGATGTCTCTGTTCATTTGTCACTCACTTCACAGAGTGCAGGTTTCTAAGTATATATGAGTGATTTCATAAAGAGAATAGCGTTGCCTTCTAGCACTTGTGCTGATGGCATGTTAGAAAATCATTCGAGCGAGGTTGTTGCCAGTGCCACTGGACTTGCTCCTGCACAAGTGGCATGTAAAAAACACCTTTTTGAGCATGGCCGTTGCCAGTACCGTGTGACTGGCCCTCGTGCCAGTGGCATGTAAAAGCACCCTCTACACTCTTGGATTGGTTGGCTTTAGGAAGGGCATCCAGCTGTAGAAACCCTGCCAAATCAGATTGGAGCCTGGTGCAGCCTTCTGGCTTGCCAGCCCTCAGTCAAATCGTCCAACCCATCCTAGCATGGAAAGCGGATGTTAAACGTTGATGAGGAATGATTTATCACAGCTACCACAGTGATATAATTTCTCACCTGTTTGTATACAACTGAGAACATTTAACACATTTGTCCATGTCCATGTCCATGTCAAAATAATCTACCTGCTTTATCTTCCAACAGGTCAGATCCAGCCTCTCACAATTACCCTACAATAATTATTCTAAAAGTAAACAATCATGTCACTGAAATCTCAAAGCTATGAGATAAATCATGACTAATTCATATCGATGTGAATAAATAAGCATTACGTTTTACAGAGAATAGGTTAAATAGTTGCATAGATTTACCCCATGTATCAAAGTGATATGGCTTTTGCTCTACATTTGCCAGCAGTTAATTTACTTCGATCAGTGAAGGAGTTATCACAGATATCACAATAATATGGTTTCTCTCTTATATAATGGTCTTGTGTATCTTCATCTCATTTGTTTGCAGCATGACTGATTTATCAGACATATCACAGTAAAACACTTTTTCTCCTGAATAAATACGATTATGTATAGTTAAGGCGCATGGTTCAGTGGTTAGAGCATCGAGCTTACAATCGTGAGGTTGTGAGTTCGATTCCCGGACCGGGCTGCGTGTTGTGTTCTTGAGCAAGACACTTTATTTTACGTTGCTCCAGTTAACTCAGCTGTAGAAATGAGTTGCGACATCACTGGTGCCAAGCTGTATCGGCCTTTGCTTTTCCTTTGGATAACATTGGTGGCGTGGGCAACTGCTGGTCTTCCATAAACAACCTCGCCCGGACTCGTGCCTCGGAGGGTAACTTTCTAGGTGCAATCCCATGGTCATTCATGACCAAAAGGGGTCTCCTTGAATAGTTAATACTCACACAAGGGAAAGATGCATCAAAAGGATCCCAGTGATGTGGTTTTTTCCTTTGTATGAATACGTTTGTGTTTAGTTAATGTACTTCCATCAATGAATGATTTACCACAGATATCACAGCGATATGGTCTTTCCCCTGTGTGAGTACGTTTGTGAATGGTTAATTTACTTCCATCTGTGTATGATTTACCACAGATATCACACCAATATGGTTTTTCCCCTGTATGAGTTCGTTTATGAACAGTTAGTCCTCTTCCACTGCTGAACGAATTACCACAGATATCACAGTGATAAGGTTTCTCTCTTGCATGTATACGCTTGTGCTTAGTTACATCACTACTTTGGAAGAAAGATTTTCCACAAATATCACACTGGTAGGGTTTCTCTCCTGTATGAATACGTCTGTGAATTTTTAAATGACCTGTCTGTGAGAAGGATTTACCACAAATATCACAGTCATATGGTTTCTCACCTGTATGAGTACGAACATGAACAGTTAAATGAGGTCTTTGAGAGAAGGATTTACCACAGATATTACAGTGATGTAGTTTTTCCCCTGAATGAATACATTTGTGAATAATTAATTTCCTTCCCTCAGTGAATGGTTTACTACAGATATCACAGGGATAAAGTTTTTCCCCCGAATGAATACGTTTGTGGATAGTCAATTTACTACACTCATTGAAAGATTTACCACAGATGTCACACTGATACGGTTTTTCGCCTGTATGAATACGCTTATGAACAGTTAATAAACTTGGATTAATAAATGATTTACCACAGATTTCACAGTGATATGGTTTCTCATTTGTATGAATGCGTCTCTTGTGTATCGATAAATGAGCTTCTTCTCTAAATGATTTACCACAGACGTCGCACTGATATGGTTTCTCTCCTGCGTGAATGTGTTTGTGTCTGTTTAATCTATTTCCATCAGCAAATGATTTCAAACAGATATCACATTGATAAGGCTTCTCCCCAGTATGAACATACATGTGACTATTTAAATGAACTTTCTGAAAGAATGATTTACCACAGATATCACAGTGATATGACTTCTCTCCTGTATGAGTGTATTTGTGTGTAGTTAAATTACATCTTTCAGAGAAAGATTTTCCACAAATATTACACTGATACGGCTTCTCACCTGTGTGAATTCGAATGTGGCTAGTTAGGGCATCTCTTTCAGGGAAGGATTTACCACAGATATCACAGTGATATGGCTTTTCTCCTGTATGAACTCGTATGTGTTTAGTTAAATATCTTCTAAAGGCAAATGATTTACCACAGTTTTCGCATTTATATGGTTTTTCTCCAGTATGAATGTGTTTGTGAATAGTTAAGGTACGTATTTGAGAGAATGATTTACCACAGATATCACAGTTATGTGATTTCTCTCCTGTGTGAATCTGTTTATGAATAGCAAGGCTATCTTTTAGAGAGAATGTCTGTTCACAGAGATCACAAGGATATGATGATTTTCCTACATCTTCTGGCAATTCTTCAGGAAAATCCATTTTATCAGTAAATTTAATTTTTTGAAAACACTATGAATATTTTTACTTCTTTTTATACATTCCCTTGTAGATCAAAACGTTTATAGTGCAGTAGTGAGATCCTTCTGTAAATTTGTCCAAATTTAATGGAAACTCAAAAGCACTTTGCATACACTTCAGACAATGGAAGAGAGAAATGTCTCACTCAGATGAAATATTTCACAGTAATTCAATGATAACTTTATAGAAACAGAGTTGTAATTATTCTGTATAACTGCTTCCTTTTGTCTGTAAATGATAAGTATTGATATACCTTTAATGCCAATGTCTCTGATATTCTGAAATGACAGAGAAATATTGTAAGATATTGAAGATAATTAAAATGATTCAACAGTGCCATTTTACTACAATTCAACTTTGATAACCTTCACCCCAACAAATTTACAAATGAATTTATTAAAATTACATGTAAGTTGCATAAAGTTTACATAGTTACAGTCCATATCTACACTTTCAGATTGTGTAATATCAAATATATTTCAATGAACAATAATGGGTATACATTATACCTGGACTAGTGTCTTCAGTCATCATACCTTCTCATATATTCTCAGAATTTGAAGCTGAATTCTTTATTAAATACACAGGAATACATTGTTTTCATTCCATTCTGCATATCAGGACATTTTCCTCATTAGGTATACTACAACTTGCGATGCACTAGAATATTACAATCCAACCAGATTATATAGTTATCATTATTTACCTGGGGACTGAACTTACTCACACAACATAAACTATTACACTTAACAGTTGATAGTCTATATTTATAGTCATCGTACCAAAACTAACAGAAGAATAGACATTTTTCTCTCCCTAGAAACGTGTTGTTACTGTTATATAATCCCTGGTCATTCCTTATTAAACAAACATATGATCAAACACATTCTATCATGATATTGCCATTGTATATCGAGGAATACACCGTCTGGTGTGTCCAACTCCAAAACCCTGCCAACTCATGTAAGTGGATTTTGTAAGGAATTTGGCTCCTATTTCAAGAAGGTTGAGTGACCAGTTTTCATACCAGTGGCTCAATGTTGCTGTTTTGTTATCAAATTAACCATAACTTACCAACCCTATAATCAACGTAAAGATTTCATCGATGCTACGAGTTTTGTAACAGAACAAATAGCGAAATTATGGATGAAGAAAAAAACATTAACAAAAAAGAAAATAGTCTGAAAAAGGTTAATCTCGTTACTAATAAATACATTTGTTGTTGTTGGCACTCCGTCGCTTACGACGTCGAGGGTTCCAGTTGATCCGATCAACGGAACAGCCTGCTCGTGAAATTAACGTGCAAGTGGCTGAGCACTCCACAAACACGTGTACCCTTAACGTAGTTCTCGGGGATATTCAGCGTGACACAGTGTGACAAGGCTGACCCTTTGAATTACAGGCACAACAGAAACAGGAAGTAAGAATGAGAGAAAGTTGTGGTGAAAGAGTACAGCAGGGTTTGCCACCATCCCCTGCCGGAGCTTCGTGGAGCTTTTAGGTGTTTTCGCTCAATAAACACTCACAACGCCCGGTCTGGGAATCGAAACCGCGATCCTATGACCGCGAGTCCGCTGTCCTAACCACTGGGCCATTGCGCTTCCACAATAAATGCATTTGCACAGCCAAGAAACAATATCATACAGTTATTTGTTCTAAATATTCTTTATAGGTTGTAACCTCACTACTTATGAATACAGCCATAAACGACAGAAGCTGTATCACTGCGATATCTGTGGTAAATTGTTCTCACTGATATCCTAGAAATATCTTTCCAGATGCTTTTATAATTGTTGTTCGTAACTTCATCAAACCTTGAAGGCAAGTTTCAATGTTCAACACTTATTCGATGTAGCAACTCTATTTTGAATGATCCCAAATATACATACACGCACAGAGTCTGGGATTCGTTCCTCTCTCATGTAAGCAATTTTCTTTCTGAATTAAATCAAAATCACTCATTCATTTTTTTTTTTACGATTCATTTAATGTGTGTGTTTCTTTTGCGAACGTTGCTATAAGTTTTCGTGTTTATATAATGACTGTATCTGAAGCACATATCTTTTTTCATTGTTACATGTTTTCACTCCAATATAATTACCATATCCTCCAAGTGAAACACGATTCTTATTTACATACTTTATTACAGTATTAAAACAAACATCTATCAACTTACCATTTTCAGATGTAAACAGTGAATCAGTGTGTTATAGGTCTTCACCAAACAACCAAAGTAAGTATCTGACTGTTAAAATGAGGTTTACCGATGTTTTATCAACTTTATCCCGCACCAACATTCAAAGAGCTCCTATTTACTCCGATGTTAAAATCATAAGTTGTCACAATGAACGAGTGAAGCTGACTTTATGTCTTCAGCCGTACTTTCGATATCACATATGACAAGATCAATGGCAGCGTCTCCTTGGAGACGTCTTGGGCTGACGGAGGGGGGGGGGGGCGTTAGGTGTTTCTAGACCAAATATGTTCTTAGAAAGTAAAAAAAAAAAACTTTAAGGAAATGTAATAATTACGTTTTAAAAACATTTCCAAGAAAAATCTTTTTAATCACTGGAACTTGAATAGAATATTATGTTATTAGCTGGTGCAAATACTCAGTAAAACACTGGACAAAATTTGGTTCTCAAGAAATAATTGTGGTGTTTACCTGCCCCTCCTCATTAATTTTATTGCTAACAAATGAAGGTTTTTATTACTAGCAGAGATAATTACATATATAATACGTATGTATATGACAGATATATTGTACAAAAGACGGCGAGCTGGCAGAAACGTTAGCACTCCGGGCAAAATGCTTAGCAGTATTTCTTCTGCCGTTACGTTCTGAGTTCAAATTCCGCCGTGGTCGACAAATTAAGTACCAGTTACGCACTGGTGTCGATGTAATCGACTTAATCCCTTTATGTATTCTTGTTTGTCCCCTGTATGTTTAGCCTCTTGTGGGCAATAAAGAAATAAGATATATTGTACAAAACCACATTGGAAAACAAATCCAAAATCGAAGTAAACACAAACACGAGCAAAGAACGAAAAATAAGAGAAGAGGAAAAAGAGTAAGAAAGAGAAAAGCATCAATTGAACACCAATTCTGTCATTATTAAGCCATTCTTTTACATCTTGTTGCAAATCACTTAACTAAATCATCTTCTCATCATGATGAAGGCCTTTCAGTTTCACCTTTTCTATCTCTTGGACACCACTCACCATCTGTGCAAGTTTACTTGTTGTCTGTCAGGCTTGTGAAATATCCAGTGGAACTTGTCCTTTCAGTATTCTGTGATTACATCATTCACTCTACTCCATTCTCAAATTTATCTCATTTCAAATATGCTCTCGTAATGATATTCTGCTCAGCAATCCTTCCAAGGCCCTTTGCATCATAGCCATATTCCATTTGTAGTGTCTCACGTCTCACTAGCATATAAGAATAAATGTAGGACAATGTTACTGAAAATATTGGTACATATGGCAGTGTCTATCTTTCTTTTCAGCACATCCTTTATTGACATAAATGTCTTCTGTCATACCTTTATTCTCTGAAATTTCAGCATCTACTTTGGTGCATAATCAAATTATATGTGCATGCATTCCAAAAGCTTGAGGACTATTTTTGCAGTCAAAGCTGTTCAAGATTATTGTAGTTTTTGTATATCATTACTATAAACAGATCTGTCAACTTTCTTTTATTTCAGATTGAAGGAGACAGCTATGAGAACATTTTGAACCAATTCCTACCAAACATTGCTTGTCACAGCTGACTAAGTTGTGGAATGTAGTCAGGACATAAGAACAATTTAGAATCCTGCTATGAAATAAAACTTTAATTTAAACTGTGCATAAATGCTAATGAAACCAACGAAATACTCCAGACTGTTTATGGATTAACTTTTATAAGCAAACCTCTTAGCTCATAAAAGTTAATCCATAAGCACTGGCACCAAAGGTTCAAAGATGGTAGAGTGGAAGAGGAAGATAAGAGGTGTGGCAGAGAGACAGAACTTCATAAAATCTGAGGGGTTAGTTTCAAAATGAAGGCCATTACATATCAATAAAGATGAGTGTACAGTTTGGAGTTGGTGAGGCAACTGTACACAAATTATTCATGAAAGATCTGAATATGTAAATTTGTGCAAAGTTTGTTCCCAGCATGTCAGTGGCAAACACAAAGAAAGATGTGTTGGTGTTGAATAAAATCATAATTAACTAATCCTCCTGTATTTTCTTTTACCCAAAGCCAGGAACTTTTCAGCTTAAGACCTCAGTCAACAAATATGATTCTTAATTATCTTAAATTGCATTATTTTTATAAATGGAATCTAATTTGAATGATATTATGTTGGAATACAATGCATCAAAAAATTTATTAATTTTGATCTGAAATTTTCTCAATTTCAGTTGAAATTTGTATTTGAAAACAATTGGAATACTTCTGGCCAGACATTTTCTGCATTAAAAGCTGCCCTGCAGTTATCTGTATTAGCTGTCTTTATGTTGAAATAAGAATATTTTTATTGAATGGGTAAAACCCAGAATGAATCAGACTTGCAAAGTAAAGAATAACTGAAAGATGTTATGTAAAGCTTTATCAAATGCAATGAAATGGGCAAAGAAAAATGAACAACATGATCATTCTAAAAAACACTTCATTTTCATAACACCAAATCAATCTGTAACCAATACAATACATATAATAATTATTACCACAAAAGGTCAAAAAGCAAAAAAAAAAAACCGTCAAAATTTGGTTCTATTATATATCTTAGTAAATACATTTATGAATTGTTAATGCACTTGCATAAAAGAAAGATACACCAAAAGAATCACAGGGATGTAGTTTTTACCCCTGTATGAATACATTTGTGTTTAGTTAATGTACGTCCATCAATGAATGATTTACCACAGATATCACAGTGATATGGTCTTTCCCCTGTATGGATACGTATGTGCTTAGTTAATGTACTTCTATCTGTGTATGATTTACCACAGATATCACAGTGATATGGTTTTTCCCCTGTATGAGTACGTTTGTGTTTAGTTAATTTACTAGTATCAGTGAATGCTTTACCACAGATGTCACACTGATATGGTCTCTCCCCTGTATGAATACGTTTGTGTTTGGTTAATGTACTTCCATCAGTGAATGATTTACCACAGATATCACATCGATATGGTTTTTCCCCTGTATGAATACGCTCATGTACAGTTAGTCCTCTTCCACTGCTAAAGGAATTACCACAGATATCGCAGTGATAAGGTTTCTCCCTTGCATGTAAACGTTTGTGCTTAGTTACATCACTATTTTGGAAGAAAGATTTACCACAAATATCACACTGATAGGGTTTCTCTCCTGTATGAATACGTCTGTGAATTTTTAAATGACCTGTCTGTGAGAATGATTTACCACAGATATCACAGTCATATGGTTTCTCACCTGTATGAGTACGAATGTGAACAGTCAAATGAGCTCTTTGAGAGAATGACTGACCACAGATATTACAGTGATGGAGCTTTTCCCCTGAATGAATACGCTTGTGAACATTTAATTTATTTCCCCTTATGAATGCTTTACCACAAATATCACAGCGGTATGGCCTCTCTCCAGTATGAATACGTTTGTGAACAGTTAATGCACTTCTCTCAATGAATGATTTACCACAGATGTCACACTGATACGGTTTTTCGCCTGTATGAATACGTTTATGAACAGTTAATAAACTTGGATTAATGAATGATTTACCACAGATTTCACAGTGATATGGTTTCTCATTTGTATGAATGCGTCTCTTGTGTATCGATAAATGAGCTTCTTCTCTAAATGATTTACCACAGACGTCACACTGATATGGTTTCTCTCCTGCGTGAATGTGTTTGTGTCTGTTTAATCTATTTCCATCAGCAAATGATTTCAAGCAGATATCACATTGATAAGGCTTCTCCCCAGTATGAACATACATGTGACTATTTAAATGAACTTTCTGAAAGAATGATTTACCACAGATATCACAGTGATATGACTTCTCTCCTGTATGAGTGTATTTGTGTGTAGTTAAATTACATCTTTCAGAGAAAGATTTTCCACAAATATTACACTGATATGGTTTCTCTCCTGTGTGAATTCGAATGTGGCTAGTTAGGGCATCACTTTCAGGGAAGGATTTACCACAGATATCACAGTGATATGGCTTTTCTCCTGTATGAACTCGTATGTGTTTGGTTAAATATCTTCTAAAGGCAAATGATTTACCACAGTTTTCACATTTATATGGTTTTTCTCCAGTATGAATGTGTTTGTGAATAGTTAAAGTACGTATTAGAGAAAATGATTTACCACAGATATCACAGTTATGTGGTTTCTCTCCTGTGTGAATCTGTTTATGAATAGCAAGGCTGTCTTTTAGAGAGAATGTTTGTTCACAGAGATCACAAGGATATGATGATTTTCCTACATCCTCTGGCAATTCTGCAGGAAAATCCATTCTTCTGTAAATTTTGTTCTTAGAAAACAATATGAATGCTTTTATTGCTGTCTATATATTTCCGTGATGATCAAACCATTTGTATTGCAGTAGTGAATCCTTTGTGAATTTGTCCAAACTTAATGGAAACACAAAACCATCTTGTAAATCCTCCAGACAATGAAAGATAGAAATATCTTAGAGGAAATATTTCACAGTAATTTAATGATATATTTATAGGAATGAGGTTCTAATTCTTCTGTAAAATTACCTCTTTTTGTCTGACAGATATTGATGATATATCTTTAATGCCAATGTCTTTGATATTCTGAAATGATGGAGAAATACTGTGAGACATTGAAGATATCAAAAAGTAAAGATTCAACAGAGAAATTTTACTACAATAAACTTCATCCCAACAACATTACATTTGAATTTATTAAAGTTACAAGGAAGTTGTGTAAAGTTTACATATTTACAGTCTAGATCTACACTTTCAGATTATGTAATATTAAATATATTACAAATAAACAATAATTAGTATACAATTATATCTGGATTAATGTCTTCAGTCGTCACACCTTCTGGACTTCTTCAGATGCCTCTCATATCTAGTAATGTTCTCAGAATTTGAAACTGAACCCTTTATTAAATCCACAGGGGTACATTGTTCTCATTCCATTCTCCATATCAGGGATATTGCCATCATTAGTTATTCTACTACATGTGATGTACTAGTAGTATATTACACTTCTTATCATGATTTACCCAGGAATTGAACTTACTCCCACAACATAAACTATTACAATTAACAGTTGACAGTCTATGCTTATATTCATCATAACCAAAATTTACAGAAGAGCAGACAATAACATTCTTTAGAAAGATTCTTTGTCAGTATTGTGTAATCCCTTGTCATTCCTTACTAAACAGATCTGAGATCAAACACATTCCATCACAATACTGCCATTGTATATCAAGGGATACATCATCTAGTGTGTCCAAGCCCAACACCCTGCCAACCAATGTAAGTGGAATTTGAAAGAAATTTGAGTAATTTTTCAGATTAACACCCGCACGATCTTCACTAGGGGGTTAGGGTTAGGGAATTCCATCCGTAACCGTAACAGTCACCCTAACTCAAACCCTAACCCTAACACCGTAGTGAAGATCGTGCGGGTGTTAATCTGAAAAATTACCGAAATTTTGCTCCTATTTCAAGAAGCTCGAGTGACCACATAACTTCTACCCCAGTGACTCATTGCAGCTGTTTTATCCCCAATCAACCATAATTAACAGCTCTGTTATCAATTATAAAGTTTTTCATCGATGCTACGAGTTTTTTTTAACAGATCAAACAGCGACATCATGAACGAATAAAAAACATTCCCAAAAAAGAAAATATGTCTGAAGAAAGAAACCTAACTATTGGTAAATACATTCATACGAGCTAGAAACAATATCATACTGTTATCTGTTCTGAAAATTCTCTATAGGATGTAACCTCTTTACTTATGAACATAAACATAAACGACAGAAGCTGTATCATTGCAATCGATATTTGTGGCAAATTGCTCTCTGCAAGACATGGAGATAAAAGCTTTCACACTTATGTAATTACTGTATCTGAAGGAAATGCCTTTGCCCATTGTTATATGTTTTCACTTCATTATAATTTCCTTATCCGCCAAGTGAAACAGAATTTTATTATTTACAGACATTAAAACAAACGTTTATCAACTTACCGTTTTCAGATGTAAATAGTGAATCAATGATTTCACTAAAGTAAATATCTGGACTCTTAGAATGAGGTTTGCCAATGTTTAATCAACATTCAGCAGGTTCTACTTTAATTAACAATAAAACAGTAACTTATCAAAATGTACCAGTGAAGCGGACTTCGTGTCTCCAGCCGCACTTTCGATATCAAATATTACAAATTCAATGGTAGTGTCCCCTTGAAAATTCCGTGAGCTGATAAGGAATCGTTGAGTGTTTCTAGTGCAGATAGGATTTTTCGTAGGAAGAGAATACTAAAGCGACGTGCAATAATTACGTTTTAAAGTATTTTCTGCCTGATCCGAAACTCCGTTTTTTTTTTTTTCGAAATTCCTCTCCCCATTCCCTCAGAAAAAATATTTTCCACACAAATTTCTTTATAATCGTAATCTATGCCGTTTGAATGGTATTTGTATAAAATTTCACTAAAAGATATCCATTTTCCTGAAAGTTATGAAGGAAACAATTTGGATCGCCTCAATTTTCTGAAACTCATCTCCCCACCCCCTCGGAATAATTCTTTTCCCTAAATCCCTATATACTCTGAAAGCGCAGCATCTTAGCGATATTTGTTGAAAATTTCGTTACAAAGTATCCATTTCTCTGGAAGTTATGAGGCAACAAAGTCGGCGGGATGGGTACACATCTATAGTTATGCCGGATATTTATAGTTCGGTACTACTAAAGCAGCGCGGACCGTCCGCGCTAGCTAGTCGTAAGTGGTCGATCCTAACCCTAACCCTAAACACGTATTCATTTTCACACGCGGGATAGGGTTAGGATCGACCACTCAAGACGAGCTAGCGCGGACGCGCGACTGCGCGTTCGGGTCCGCGCTGCTTTAGTAGTACATAAACATTATTATACTCACTTGACCATTATCACTTGGGGTCGGCAACGGCGGGGTTACGTGTTATTAGTACACCTCACCTGTTATATTCTATATTTCCTCTACTTTCTTCTCCCGAATCGGTTTCTCTTTTTCCTCCTTCCTCTTCTAACGTAAATATATGCTTACCTGTTTTGGTTTTAACTTTCTATATGGCTTGTCTGTCTTCGCAGAATTTCATTTTTATTTTAATCTTTATTTATACTTCTTGTTTCCCCCTAATATAAAGCATGGTAGACTCACAATGTAAGAGTGCACCTTGATGCAAATCTGATGAAGTACCACTCTTATGTACATTCGACGGATATTTGTCCTCATCTTGTTTGTTGTTAACCCGTTTCGACTGATATACCCTCCAGCCTTCTTCAGGTGTCTTGGGGAAATTTCGAACCTGGGTTCTCATTCCTAAGGTATTTTTCGATGTTGTTGTTATTATCATTGTTCAGGTCACTGCTTGGAATCGAACTCGGATTCTTGGGGTTAGTAACCCGTGTCCTTAACCACTATGCCATATGCCCATGGGCATTAGAGCACAGGTTATATCAGCCGAAACGTTGTGTTAACAACAAAAAAAGATGAGGACAAATATCCGTTGAATCTAAATAATGTACATAATTCCTCATCTCTTAAATATAGAACTGCCACTCTAATGTTGAAAACAATGGGAAAAGCCTTTCAGGTAAAAAAAAAAAAAAAAGAAAGAAAATAAAAGAAAAATGAATTTTTTTCAAACTTCCTTCTTCCACTCAGTTTTGATGTTGGCTTATTTCTTTCTTTTTTGTTTTTGAAAATGATGGGAGAAGCCTTAAAATAAAAGTTTGGAAATCGGCAACTACCGTTACAGTTCTCCACTTCCTTTGTTTTCAAACAAAAAATGAAACAATTTACAAGCAATAAAGAAATTTTAAAACTTTCTAATTTACCATGTACCCTACCATAAATTCTAAAATTTCAACTTTTTTTTTTTTCTGATTTTTTTTTTTTTAATCATAGTTTTGAAACATGGACAGTCTGAATCGGCAATTTGTCTCTGTTTATAATTTTAAAATACTTTTCAAATGAAAAGACATGTGATTTTAAGAGAGGTTGAGCTGCTGTTTCTGACACATCCCATGACTACCTGTTACCTTCCACGTTTCATCACTCTTTGGGACATAGATTTCAAAAATAAAATTCGTTTTTCTCAAGAATATACCATTTCAGAGCCTTTCGGGGCTAAACACACACATATCCACGTATAGTTACATTTATATAGTGGATATATAAAGAGGTAAGAGGTTTATTCCCATGCAAGAAAGAATACAGGAGGAAACAAAAATGAACAACTACTCAATCATTCTAAAACATAATTCATTTTCAGTACACCAAATCATTGAATAATCAATACAATACATTAAAAAAATCATAGGGAAAGTGATTTGCCACAGATATCAATGTGGTATAGATTGTCTTTGGAATGAATACATTTGTTTTTAGTTAAATGACTATTTTGATAAAATGATTTACCACAGATATCATAGTAACATGTTTTTATTTCTGTATGAATGCATTCATGAGTAATTAACGCAGAGCAATGGGCCACAGATATTACAGTGATATGATTATTCCCCTGTATAAGTTTATGCTTAATTACATCACTGTTTGGGAAGATAGATTTACCACAAATACCACACTGATTGGGTTCCTTTCCAGTATCAATACATCTGTGAATAGTTACAAACGAGCGCTGAAATGTTCCTGGCTTTGGATAAAAGAAAATACAGAAGGATCAGCTATTAATATTTTATTCAACATTCACCTCTGATTCTGTTGTGTTGACACCCATAAGCGAAGAAGTAGGATCGCCCAAGACATATAAATAGAGGTAGTCTGGCCGTAGTAGGGGAGTTGAGTAGCCAACGAGGAGCAGTCGTGTAGCGGTTGAGCAGAGATCATCCGAAGGTGCTAGATAGCAGTAGCTTGAGACATAACAGATACACACATTTATTGCAGTGGTCTTTCAGTTTTTCTAAGTCCAGAAAAAGAACTCAGAAGGTGGGGCCTCCAACCAGGCCCTTTGCAACACCCTTAAAGCCTTTACAGCACCCCACCCTCATAAATGACATCTCAGAGAATGGTGTAACATTTCAGTAATATAACTTCTTTCCTGTGAGAGCGTAATTGTCTTTAGTTAAATAATACCTTTCATAGTCATTCACCACAGATATTACTGTAGTATGATTTCTCACCTGTATGAAAAAGTACGAGCCTAATCAAGCCAGAACAATTTACCATAGATACAACAGACTGGAACCTGGTACAGCTCCACAGTTTACCAGCTCTAGTCAAACTGTCCCACCCATGCTAGCATGGAATAAAGAACACCACATGATGATAACATTATACAGCTTCTGACCTGTATGAATACATTTTTGACCAGTTAATGTACTTCGATCTACAAAAATTTACCACAAACATTGTAATCACGATTTCTCTTTTGTATGAATGCATCTCAGCTGAATCAGTAAATGACTTTTTTCCATTGAATGATTTATCAAAGATATCAGTGATATGGTTTCTCGTTCGAATGATTCCGTTTATGAGCAGTTAACGAGCTCCTGTCAGTGAATGATCTACCACAGTTATCGCAGTAAAATGGTTTCTCTCCTGTATGAATGCGTCGCTTGTGTATTGTTAACTGACTTGTTCGACAGAATGATATACCACAGATATCACATGAATATGGCTTTTCACCTGTATGAATACGTCTGTGAACAGTTAATGAACTTCCGTCAGTGAATGATTTACCACAGATATCACAATGATATGGTTTCTCGCTTGTATGGATGCGTCTCTTGTGAACTGTTAACTGACTTGTTTGAGAGAATGATTTTCCACAGATATCACAGTGATATGGTTTTTCTCCAGAATGAATTCGTTTGTGAACAGTTAATGTGCTTCGATATGTAAATGATCTGCCACAGATATCACAATGATATAGTTTTTCTCCTGAATGAATACGTTTATGAAGAGTTAATGCACTTGCATAAGGGAATGATTTATCACAAGTATCGCAGTGATGTGGTTTTTTCCCTGTATGAATACGTTTGTGAACAGGTAATGTACTGCCATATGAGAAAGATTTACCACAGATATCACAGTGATATGGTTTTTCCCCTGTGTGACTACGTTTATGAACAGTTAATGCACTTGAATAAGTGAATGATTTACCACAGATATCACAGGGATGTGGTTTCTCTCTTGAATGAATGCGTCTCTTGTGTATCATTAATTCACTTGTTCCAGAGAATGTTTTACCACAAATATCACAGCGATATTGTTTTTCGCCTGAATGAATATATTTGTGAATATTTAATGCAGTTGCATAAGTGAACGTTTTATCACAGCTATCACACTGATATGGTTTTTCCCCTGTGTGAATACGTTTGTGAACAGTTAATCCACCTCTATCAATAAATGATTTACCACAGATATCACAGGGATATGGTTTCTCACCTGTATGAACGCGCCTCTTGTGTATTGTTAACTGGCTTGTCCGAGAGAATGATTTACCACAGATATCACAGTGATATGGTTTTTCCCCTGTATGAATACGTTTGTGAACAGTTAAAGTACTTCCATCTGTGAATGATTTACCACAGATATCACAGGGATATGGTTTCTCTCCTGTGTGAGTACGTTTGTGTTTAGTTAATTTACTAGCATCAGTGAATGATTTATCACAGATATCACAGGGATAGGGCTTCTCCCCAGTATGAATACGTTTGTGAGAAGTTACTGCACTTCCATCATAAAATGATTTACCACAGATATCACAGTGATATGGCTTCTCTCCTGTATGAATACGTCTGTGAGTATTTAAATGAACTCTTTGAAAGAATGATTTTCCACAGATATCACAGTGATATGACTTCTCTCCTGTATGAATATACTTATGTTTAGTCAAATTACCCCTTTCAGAGAATGACTCACCACAAATATTACACTGATATGGTTTCTCTCCTGTATGAATACGTATATGGTTGGTTAGGCTATTAGTCTGAGAGAATGATTTACCACAGATATCACAGTGATATGGCTTTTCACCTGTATGAGTACGTTTGTGACAGGCTAAGTGACCTCTTAGGGAAAAGGATTTACCACAAATATCACAGCTGTGAGGTTTCTCTCCAGTATGGAGATGTTTGTGAGTAATTAACGTACGTATTCGAGCAAATGATTTACCGCAGATATCACAGTTGTGTGGTTTCTCTCCTGTATGTATATGTTTATGTTCTGTTAAGTTAATTTTTACAGTGAATGATTTACCACAAATATCACAGCTGTGAGGTTTCTCTCCAGTATGGAGATGTTTGTGAGTAATTAACGTACATATTCGAGCGAATGATTTACCGCAGACATCACAGTTGTGTGGTTTCTCTCCTGTATGTATATGTTTATGTTCAGTTAAGTTCATTTTTACAGTGAACGATTTCCCACAGATATCACAATGATATCGTATCTCTGCTTTCTCTTCTTTGTCAATACATTTATGAGTAGCAAGGTTACCTTTCAGAGAGAATGACTTTTTACAGATATCACAGTGGTATGATGTTTCCTCTATCTCTTTTGACAATTCTTCAGGAAAATTCATCCTTGTATAATATTTTCTTTACTCACAACAATATATGGATACCTTTTACTATTTTTACTTTATTCCTGTGTTGATAAAAACTTTTCCATTGTAGTATTTCCACTAGCTTTTATTTCCGTATATCTCAGAAAAGGATTGCAATGTTGATAGTTTTTGCAAATTTAATTGGAACAAAATCATTTTGTACATATTCCAGGTAAAGAAGGAAAGAAATGTCACTCATAAGGAATAATTCTCATTTTTCTGTGAAACCTTTTCTAAGATCATAAAACATGATAGATATTGATGATATATCTTTAATGCCAATGGCATCTGGTATTCTGAAACGATAGAGAAACAGGGTAAGGTATTGGAGATAATTAAAAAATAGAGCTACAACAGTGAAATTTTCCTACAGTTCTATATTGATAAACTATAAACTTTTATCTCAATGACTGAATTTTAATTTTAAGTTGTTAAATTAAATCATACAAAATTGTGTGAAGCTTACATATTTACAGACTACATCCATACCTTTAGATTGTGTAACATTACCTATATCACAATAAAAAACAGTGAGTATACATTATATCTGGATATATATATATATATATATATATATATATATATTATTTCTTTACTGCCGACAAGGGGCTACACACAGAGGGGACAAACAAGGACAGACAACCGGATTAAGTCGATTATATCCACCCCAGTGTGTAACTGGTACTTATTTAATCGACCCCTGAAAGGATGAAAGGCAAAGTCGACCTCAGCGGAATTTGAATTCAGAACGTAGCGGCAGACAAAATACCGCTAAGCATTTCACCCGGCGTGCTAACGTTTCTGCCAGCTCGTCGATGCATGTATGTGTATACACAGACTAACATATTCTGGGACTGAACTTCCACAAAATAAACAATTGATACCTAATTTATACTTATATTCACTATACCAGAATTTACAGAATAGTTGATAATAACATTTCTCTCTCCAGAAACATCCTTTGTCACTGTTGTGCTTGGTCATTCCTGACTAAGCAGACCTATGGTCAAATATTCCAGTAACAGTACTGCCATTGTACATCCAGGACTATATGATCCAGGGTGCCCCACCTCATGCCATTCTTAGAGGATTAGATGTAATATAAGAGGAATTTGGATCCTATTTCAAGATTAATATGGCTACATAGTTTTCACTGTAGTAGCTCGTTGTTTCTGTTTTGTCCTGAAATCAACTGTTTTGTCCTGAAATCAACCATGTTTCGTGGTCTGCTACCACAACAGCTCCTTTATAGGATCCAGTTAGCTCAAGACATCATCAGGAGGAACCACGTCCGGTTTCGGCCCCTACTCCTCTACCGTTTTGACGTCACTGATAACTGACCAGCTATGATCACCCAACCAGAACGACAGGCCTATATCAACAGAAACAACAAAGAAACATCCCAAGCGATGAAATTTTTCAGATACAGCAAATTTTTCTTTTTCTTTTGTCAGTGAACTGATCGAAGTTTCGAGCGATAAAAATTTTGACACGATATTACTAGTAAATGTTAATGAAACTGCCGGTCTTTGTGTGTCACTAAATAGCTAGCTGGCAATCATTCGTTATTGCCAGCAAACTTATGTCTTCCACGCTTCAATCGCTAAAATATTTGAATCACGACAAAAAGTCGTTCAATTTGTTTCTAATCATAGTTTCAAAGTGAATTTTCTGAAGGATATTTTACAGAAATAGAGATTAACATTTCAGTTTTGAAGTATTGTGTACGTAAAAGTCGGGACATGGAAACATTGCCGGAATTCCGCTTTACGCACGCCATATAACCCCACGTAACTCTTTTTTTTTTTTTTTGGAACTTTCAGAAAATTTTTGCAAATTTGTATTCTACACAGAGGAATTCACGGCGAAGGCAAAGAATACGCACACCACCCGTTCCAGGATCTACATAAGGATTATTATGTAGATCACAGGATCTACATAAGGAATTCCTCGGTGCATATTCCAGGCGGTTAGGGTTAAGCTGTAAATTGTTGGTGTAAGTGTTCTTTACCTCCGCCGGAATTCACATGACTGTGAAAAGAATTTTCTGAAAATTCAAAAAAATAAAGTTATGAGGCGTTATATGTCGCGCGTAAAGCAGAACTCTGCCAAAATATTTTCAGTTCAATCACGAAGGAAATATCTTTTAGTAATGACGCTATGAGTTTTCATATTTATATAATTACTGTATCTGAAAGTAATGTTTAAGATCGCCGTTTTCACTCCAATATAATTACCTTATCCTCCAAGTGAAACACAATTCTATTAGCTTACATTATTACAACATTAAAACAAACGTTTATCAACTTACCGTTTTCAGACACAAACAGTGAATCAATGTGTTATGTGTTTCTACCAAACTACTTAAGTAAATATCTGTTTGTTAAAATGAGATTTACCGTTGTTTAATCAACGTTAATCTACGCCAACGTTCTACTAAATCCTAATTACTTCGACAATAAAATACTCAATTATCACAATGAACAAGTGAAGCCGACCTCATGTCTCCAGCCGCACATTCGATATCAAATATTACAAACTCAATGGTAGTGTGTCTCCTGCAGAATAATATCATGACATTATTACTATGACTGACAATCGTTTGCAGCTATCACACTATTTCACGACAAGGAGGCAGAGACGCGCGCGCATACACACATACACACGAAGGATGCGCGATATATACAGGTTATATTAAAAATTAAAGTTTAGAAGTAATGTCGTAAGCGACGGAGTGCCAACAACAACATAAGCTTAAAGCTTATAGCGATCACCGTGCAATGACTAAAAAAATAGTTTTAATAATGGGGTGTATAAGGGGGTATTCACTTCTCTTCCTGTCTTTGATTTCACTACACCTTCTGAGCCCAACAGTTTATGCTGAATATAATCTATGGAATTTCTACATACTACTTTCCTGTCTCATAAGCATCACCCATTCCCTGATGTCAAAATGCTGTCTTCATTTTTACTTACCAAAACTTTGTTACTCTACCAGTAACTGATTCAATATATACAACCGATTGTTTCAGTTGTATATATTCCACATTCGTTGAGACCCACCTACATCCTGTGCATATTTATTGAGAGGTTGACAAGTATTTCACTTGTCGCAGACTTGATGATTGATTTCATCATTTATTGACATTTCATCATCATCATCATTTAACGTCCGCTTTCCATGCTAGCATGGGTTGGACGATTTGACTGGGGACTGGCGAACCAGATAGCTACACCAGACTTCAATCTGATCTGGCAGAGTTTCTACAGCTGGATGCCCTTCCTAACGCCAACCACTCTGAGAATGTAGTGGGTGCTTTTTACGTGCCACCAGCACGAGGGCCAGTCCGGCGGTACTGGCAACGGCCACGCTCAAATGGTGTTTTTTATGTGCCACCTGCACAGAAGTCAGTTCAATGTTTTGTTCACATGCCACCGGCACAAGTGCGAGGAAGGAGAAACTGGTAACAATCATGCTCAAATGGTGTTTTTTACGTGCCACCGGCATGGGAGCAAGACCACTGCTCTGGCAGTGATCCCAGTTGGATGATGCTGTTAGCACTCCACTGGCATTTTTAATTTCCAATATCGCCATATGACAAAACTTTGATCCTTGATATTGTTCAAATATTGGGATATTTGACAAGGATATAACCAGACTATTATGCCTGTTCGGACTTGATTGATATTAGAGAGAACTATATTAAAGTAAATACAAATACTTATTTTCTTGGTGTGGCTCCCGTGCAGGTGGCACGTAAATAACACCATTTGAGCATGGCTGTTGCCAGTACCGTGTGACTGGCCCTTGTGCCGGTGGCACGTAAAAACACCCACTACACTCTCGGAGTGGTTGGTGTTAGGAAGGGCATCCAGCTGTAGAAACTCTACCAGATCAGATTGGAGCCTGGTGTAGCCACCTGGTCCACCAGTCCTCAGTCAAATCGTCCAACCCATACTAGCATGGAAAGCGGACGTTAAATGATGATGATGATGATATGTACTCATACACCAGGTGAGGCTGCACACTATTCAGGTTAAGATATGATTCTTAAGTATCTTAAATTGCATTATTCTTACAAATAGATTTATTTTTAATCAGATTATATTGGAATAAAATGCATTTTAAGTTTTATCAATTTTGATCTGAATTTTTCTCAATTTCAGTTGAAATGTGAATTTAGAAAAAACTGGAATAGTTTAGATCTTTTTTTTTTCTCATTCAGATCTAACCTGGAGCTAAATGTATTCCCTCTATTAATATTTAAATAAGCATCATTTTAGACAATGTGCAAATCCCCAAATGAATAACATTGCAAAGTAAATGATAACCAATATTTGTTATGTAAAAAACTATCTTAAATGCAATGAAATGTGCAAACAAATATGAACAACAATGTGATCCTTCTAAAATACTATTTCTTTCCACAACCCCAAACCAATCAATAACCAATGCAATATCTTTAAGGAATCATTTATTACTACCACAAAATAACAGAAAAAGATCCATTCTGCATGTTAGATGAGTCAGGAAAAGCATTTCATTTCTATTTTCCAGGGACAAGGTTATCATATCTGTCTGCCCTACTTATGATTCTTTTTGAAGGCGTATTAGATGTACTATCATAAAGCCAGAAGTGGAGACGCCCTCATATCCCTGGCAACATTAGAGTGCTGATGTCTCTGTTCATTTGCCACCCACTTCACAAAGGGTATCTTTCAATGTTGATGAGTGATTTGCTACAGAAAATGATGCTTTTTAACAGATGTCATCGTGATGTAGTTTTTCTTCAGAATGAACACATGTATGTTTAGTTAATAAACTATTTTTGGAAAATGATTTGCCACAGATATCACAGTGATATGGTTTTTCTCCTGTATGAATGTATTTGTGACTACTTAAAGCAGTACTTAAAGAGAATGATATACCACAGATATTACACTGGTAAGGTTTTTCCCCTGTATGAATGCGGTAGTGTTTAGTCACATCACTATTTTGGGAGAAAGATTTACCACAAATATTACACTTATAGGGTCTATCTCCTGTATGAATACGTCTATGAATTGTTAAATGAGCTGTTTGAGAAAATGATTTATCACACATCTCACAATGATATGGTTTCTCGCCTGTATGAATACGTCTATGAACAGTTAAATGGCTTGTCTGAGAGAAGGATTTACCACAGATATCACAGTGGTATAGTTTTTCACCTGTATGAGTATATTTGTGTTTAGTTAAATGATATTTTTCAGAGAATGGTTTACCACAGATATCACAGCGATAAGGTTTTACTCCTGTATGGATACGTTTATGAACAGTTAACGCACTCGCATAAGCAAACAATTTACCACAGATATCGCAGTGATAAGGTTTCTCTCCTGTATGAATACGTCTATGAACAGTTAATGGACTTTGGTCAGTGAATGATTTACCACAGATATTACAGTGATATGTTTTCTCTTTTGTATGAATACGTCTTTTGTGCATTGTTAATTTAATGGTTGCAGAATATGATTTGCCACAGATATCACAGTGATATGGTTTGTCTCCTGAATGAATACGTTTGTGAGCAATTAATGCATTTTTATAAATAAACGCCTTACTACATACATCACAGTTATATGGTTTCTCCCCTGTATGAATACATTTATGAAGATTTAGTGGTCTTTGATCATTGAATGATTTACCACAGATATCACAATGATATTGTTTCTCTTTGGTATGAAAGCGTCTTTTGTGTAATGTTAATTGCTTTTTTAGAGAGAATGCTTTTCCACAAGCTTCACAGTAATATGGTATTTCTCCTGAATGAATACGCTTGTGGAAAGTTAGTTTACTTCCAGCAGGGAATGATTTTCCACAGATATCACAATCATATGGTTTTTCCTTTGTATCATTGTGTCTCTTAAGTATTGTTAATTCACGTGTTCTGGAAAATGATTTACCATAGATATGACAGTCATAAAGTTTTTCCCCTGCATGAATACGTTTGTGAACAGTTAATCCACTTCCATCAGTGAAAGATTCACCACAGATGTTGCACAAATAGGGTTTCTCTCCCGTATGCATGCATCTCCTGTGTATAGTTAATTGGCTTGTTTGAGTGAATGATTTACCACAGATATCACAGTGATAAGGCTTTTCCCCTGTATGAATACGTTTGTGAACGGCTACTCCTCTTCCATGAGAGAATGATTTACCACAGATATCACACTGATATAGTTTCCCTCCTGTGTGAGTATGTTTGTGTTTAGTCAAGGTACGTCCATCAATGAATGATTTACCACAGACTTCACAGGGATATGGCCTCTCTTCTGTATGAATACGTTTGTGAACAGTTAACTTACTTCCATCAGAGAATGACTTACTACAGATATCACAGTGATATGGTTTCTCTCCTGTATGAATACGCTTATGAGAAGTTACTGCACTTCCTTTATTGAAAGATTTACCACATATATCACATTGATATGGTTTCTCTCCTGTATGAATACGCATGTGAAAATTTAAATGTACTTTTTGAAAGAATGATTTTCCACAGATATCACAGTGATATGACTTCTCTCCTGTATGAATGTATTTGTGTTTAGTTAAATTTCCTGTTTCAGAGAATGATTCACCACAAATATTACACTTATATGGCTTCTCTCCTGTATGAATACGTATGTGTCGAGTTAGGCCATTTGTCTGAGAGAATGATTTACCACATACATCACAGCGATATGGTTTTTCGCCTGTATGGGTACGTATGTGATCAGCTAAGTGGCTTCTTAGAGAGAATGATTTACCACAGATATCACAGCTGTATGGTTTTTTACCAGTATGAATATGTTTATGAGTAATTAACGTACGTATTCGAGCAAATGATTTACCACAGATATCACAGTTGTGTGGTTTCTCTCCTGTATGTATATGTTTATGTTCAGTTAAGTAAATTTTTACATTGTATGATTTACCACAGATATCACAATGATACCGTTTCTCTGGTATCTTACTTGTATTAATACATTTATGAGTAGTAAGCTTGCTTTTCAGGGAGAATGACTTTTTACAGGTATCACAGTGGTATGATGATTCCCCCATCTCTTTTGGCATTTCTTCGTGGAAATTCATTGCTCTATAACATTTAATTTTCTCACGACAGTATATGGATACTTTTCATTTGTTTTTTTCCTTTCTTCTGCAATATTTCAATCGACTTTTATAGTTGTTGGTATTAGAAAAGGAGTGTAGTGCCCTTTTGCAAATTTAATTAGAATGCAAAATCATTTTGTACATATTCCAGCCAATGAAAGAAATATTTTTCAGTTTTCTGTATAACCATTTTCTTCAGTCTTTAAATGATGATAAACGTTGATGATATAGCCTTAATGCCAATACCATTTAGTATTCTGAAATGATAGAGAAATAGGGTAAGATATTGAAGATAATTAAAAAGCAGAACTCAGCAATCAACCTCTACATTTAATTTGTTATTTAAATTACATTATACAAAATTGACTGCAGTTTATATATTTACAGACTATATTTGCACCTTACATACATTACAATAAACATTGTAACATTTGGGTGAAAGAAAATACTCACTTAATTAGATTCACACACTTATTGCAGCAGTCCTTCAGTTTTTCGGAAGGTTGGGCCTCCAATCAGGCCTTTCATGATATCCTTAAAGCCAGGAACTTTTCAGCACCACTCATGTGTGTGTATAGATAGATACACATCCTAATTTACCTAAGGATTGAACTCACTCCTACAACATAAACTCTTACACTTAATCTGTGTCTATGTTCACTATACCAAAATTTTCTGAATAGTGGACAATAACATTTCTCTCTTTCTAGAAACATCTTTTGTCACTGTTACATAATCTCTGGTCTTTCATTCTTTACTAAGCAGACTTGTGATCATATACATTCCGTTCATAACACTGCCATTGTATATCAAAGAATACATTATCTAGAACGCCCGGTACACCCTGCCATCCTCTGTAAGATAATTAAGTTGAATTTGAGAGAAATTTGGCTCCTATTTCAAGAAGGCTGAGTGACCACATAGTCTCCACTATAGTGGCTCATTGTTGCTGTTCTCTCCCCAAATCAGCCGTAACTGAATAACTCTTTTAATCAACATAAACCAATAATCAACTGATGCTATGAGTTTCGAAATAGATCAAGGAAGAAGAAACATTATGGACGAAGAAAAGAAAGAAAAAAAGCATTAACGGAAAAGAAAATCTAACGACTAATAAATGCATTTACGTGGGGAAGGAGCAATGAGAGAGTTATCTGTTCTGAATATTCTTCGCAGGAAGTAGCCTCACTCCTCATGATCGTAATCAAAGAGAAGCCATTTTCACTGATATCTGAGATAAATAATTCCAGATGATTCCACAACTGTTTTTCGTAACTTCATTAAATTTTCAATGAGGGTTCCAGAGTTGTACCTTCGCCTTGAAGGACCATGTAAACTATTCGAGCAATACTATATATCGAACTAGGAACATTAACAAACGAAATATTTTACGCATGCTAATAGTAATTTCAGTTCATTTCTAGAACTGGCCGTGAAGTTAATTTTCTAAAGGATGCTTTGAAAAATACATATCAACATTTCGGTTTGAAAGTATCGTCGTGTACGTAAAAGCCAAGGCATAGAAATATTTTCTGCAAATTTATTATTATTTTCAGTTTAATATAATCACTGTATTCTTACGAAATATCTTTTCCCATTATAATATAATTACCTTATCCTCCAAGTGAAACCAATTTATTTTCTCCATGCATAAGGGTGTGAGCTCGCAGAACTGTTAGCACACCAGGCAAAATGCCGAGCGGCCTTTACATTCTGAGTTCAAATTCTGCCGAAGTCGACTTTGCTTTTCATCCTTTAGAAGTCGGTGAGATGAGTAGCAGGCTGACGAAATAAACCAATTCCCTCCGCAACAAAATTTCACTCCTTGCAACTATTGAAGAAAGGGTTATTTTCATACTTCGTTACAACATTAAAACAGACATTTATCAACTTACCGTTTTCAAATGTAAACAATCAATCAGTGTGTTATACATTTTCACCAAAGTAAATATCTGATTGTCAGAATGAGGTTAACCAATGTTTTATCAACTTTATTCTACACCAATATTGGAGGTGCTCCTGCTTTCTTCTTGTCACAATAAACGAGTGAAGCTGACATTATGTCTCCAGCCGTATTTTCGATATTAAATATTCTTTTCTGCTCTAGGCACAAGGCCCGAAATTTGTGGGGAGGGAGCCAGTCGATTAGATCGACTCCAGCAGCAACTGGTACTGAATTTATCGACCCCGAAAGGATGAAAGGCAAAGTCGACCACGGTGGAATTTGAACTCAAAACGAAAAGACAGACGACTTTCGATATTAAATATTACCTCAATGGTAGCATCTCCTTGGAGATTTCGCGATGTGACAAGGCGGTGCTCGGTGTTTCGAGCGGAGATTTGATCTATCTTCGAAATAAAATAACTAAACCAGATAAAATACATACGTTTTAAAAATATCAAATTGTTTTTGTTTTTTTTTAATCTTTAGAAAATAAGACAGTAGATAACAGACAAGACTTCCTTTTGTACCCCGCCCAAAAACACTCCTTTTTAATTTAATTTTTTTTTCGACACAAACCCCTCGTTTTCGGTTACGATTGAGAATGTGTGAAAGGAGAATGGCTGATTGATAGAAATGAGGGTAGAGGCAAATGCAGTGAACACCAGTGGAGGTGTGGTGAAGGGTGAATTTCTGTTTAGAGAAGAGAAGGTGAAGGATATAGGATTGGATGAAGGAGGTGACAGGTGGAGCACGTGGGAGGCAAGGGAATTTTAACCATGAAATTGAGAGAGTGAAGCTTGCTATAGTAAAAATGCACAATTATTTATTACTACCACTGAAAGTATAGCATTTCTGAAGGAAAGATTTGGGTGAGCTGAAACAATGAATGATAATGAGGTCATACGTTAAAACAAGAGAGAGACTCAATATAATTTAGCTGAAAGCCAAGAATCTATGCATCTGGTTGGACTAGCAGAAAGTGAAAAGAAAAAGCAGTAAACAGAGGGTGTATTTGAGTGACACTCAGGAAATGGGAAATAGGAAAACAGAAGAAAATGTCTTTTATGTTTTGGGTATTCGGTCTTCTGAAATATAGGGCAGACAAGGAAAGAAAAGAACAGAGAAGGCAAAATAGAGAGAGAGAAACATACACATAACCAACCATCATGTCAAGCTGGAATATGTATGTCCTTTATGTTTGACTTACTTTAGTCTATGGCCTGAAACTATGCTGGAGCACCCCACCTTCAAGGGTATAATTGAACAAATTAGCCCAGTGAGGAAAAATATTGTTCATGTTCACATGCTGATGGATGACCAGCAACTGATTATAAATCAATTAGCAAATCCCATGAGAGTTGAGAATATCCTGTACAAAGATCTTGATGACAGGTGTCCATTCAGTGGGTGCCAGGTCATCTGGCACCTGATGAAAAGCACACTAGGCTGATCACATTATGGGAAAACCGGATATTGTTTGAGGCAACAAAGCACACACCGGAAACATCCCTCCTCACCTGCTCAAAGGCCAAGGTTGTTTCATCTGCAGGGAAGGTGATGGCCTGCTTTTGGGGATGCAAAATGCACTGTTTGTTGACTACCTTCAAAAGGGCCACAGCATCAATGGAGAGTACGATACCAACTTGTTGAGGCAGTCACAAAAATTTCCAAGACCAAACACCTAGGAAAACTGACAAAAGGGGTCTTGTTTCATCAGGACAATGCTCCAGTACACAAGTCCTTGGTTTCAATGGTGTGATTGTGGTTTTGAACTTGATTACCCTCCCTATTCTGATTTGACCCAATCTAACTATCATGTTCCCCAACATAATAAAAACATCTGGCTGAGAACAAGTATCAGTGATGATGACATCACATCTGTAGACGTTTTTGACCAACAGGATAAAAGCTTTTTCATCAATAGGATTCTTGCACTGCAACACTGATGGAAGAAGTGAGTGAACTGCCAAGGGAACTATGTTGAAAAATAAACCTCATTTGGTAACATTCCAAAGGAGAATCTTGGTTAGCCTATGTACTTTACAGCCAACCCTTGCATATTTTCAGAACACACTGCTGATTAACTTACCTCAGTTACAGAAACTATCAACGATTTTGAACATTGCAAACAAACAATTTATTTAGCAGGTGCTCTGACCACTAACTACTTCTTTGTTCAGTTAGTAGCATGTCCTTGATTCCACAACTTCTGTGCACCAAATAGATCAGAGAGTAAACTGTATTGAATTCCTGCAAAGTAGGCACCACTGTTTCCATGATATTAGAATGCTGACTGCATTTCTCACTGTTTTATCACCTGTTTTCAACTCAGAGATCATTATGTGCAAAGGCATGTTTATTCACCGAAATTATTTCTTCAATCATAAATTTAATGTCTGTTTTCCTCATACTTGAATGGATTGGACAGATGCTTTTCCTGACAATACTTACCTGTGTTTCAAGTAAAAGATTTTTTTTTTTATCCCAGGTCTTTGAAATCACAGAGCAACCAATCAACAAAATGGTCTCTCACAGGCTTTCCACAGTTTGTCAACCAAATTCAAGCACAATGCATTAGTTGACCCTAGGAGAAAAAAAACTTACCCAAGGTACTGCATTCTAGGATGAAACCAAAATATATGTTTGTAAACTTCTTAACCACATATTCAGGCCTGCATCTGTGTTACTATGTTGGTCGAATTAGACATTGTATACACAAATACCTACTTTGAAACCTGCCATTACTTACTGATTGGATCCCTATGTAGTTTTTCAATTTTTATTGAGACCATCTACATCCTGACCATATTCATTTAGTGACATTTGAGTTGATTTTTTTAATTTACAGCATCACCATATGGCATAACCTTGATCCCTGATATGGTTTTAATATTGGGGCTATGACCCCCTGGTGGAAGTTGATAAATTATAGAGGGAATTCTATTAACAAGGTGAATACAAATACTTTAATTTCTTGAGTACCAACAGTGAAATGAGGTGTTTGAGAGACAGATTAACCATTGAAATCACAGTAATATACCTTCTCTCCTGAATGTATTTAATTAAACAATAAGCTTTTGCAGAATGACTTACTACACACATTACAGTGACATGGCATATCCTTTGTATGAAAACATGAGCCTAATTAGGTCAAAACTGTGAAAGAACAGTTTACAACATACATATTACATTATATGGGTTTTTTTCCCCTCTGAATGATTACATTTATGAATAATTTATGTATTTCTGTATGCAAACGGACTAACACAGATATAGTTTTTTCCCCACTGTTTGAAAATGTTTATAAGTAGTTAATGTACTTGAATAAGGGAAGGATTTATCACAATGATGTTGTTTTTTTCACAGTATGAATACGTTTGTGAACAGATAATGTACTTCTGTATGAGAATGGTTTACCACAGATATCACAGTGATATGGTTTTTCCCCTGTATGAATACGTTTGTGAACAGTTAATGCACTTCCATCAGTGAAAGATTTACCACAGATATCACAGGGATAGGGTTTCTCTCCTGTATGCATGCGTCTTTTGTGTAATGTTAATTGGCATGTTTGAGTGAATGATTTACCACAGATATTGCAGTGATATGGTTTTTCTCCTGAATGAATACGTTTGTGAACAGTTAATGTGCTTCCATCAGTGAAAGATTTACTGCAGATATTGCAGTGATAAGGTTTTTCCCCTGTATGAATACGTTTGTGAGAAATTAATGTACTTCCATCAGAAAATGATTTACCACAGATATCACAGCGATACGGTTTTTCCCCTGTGTGAATACGTTTATGTTTAGTTAAGGAACTTCCATCATTGAATGATTTACCACAGATATCACAGGGACATACCTTCTCCCCTGTATGAATGTATATATGTTTAGTTAAAAGATAAGCTTCAGAAAATGATTTACCACAGATGTTACAGTGACATGGCTTTTCACCTATATGAAAACATATGTGCCTAATTAAGCTAGACCTCTGAGAGAATGATTTACCACAGGTATCACAGTAGTATGGTTTCTCTCCTGTATGAATACGTTTGTGTTTAGTTAATGTACTTCCATCAATGAATGATTTACCACAAGTATTACAGTGATATGGCTTCTCTCCTGTATGAATAAGTTTTTTGTGAGAAGTTACTTCACTTCCATTACTGAAAGATTTACCACAGATATCGCACTGATATGGTTTTTCTCCAGTATGAATGCGTTTGTGGGAATGCAAATGAACTTTTTGAAAGAATGATTTTCCACAGATATCACAGTGATATGACTTCTCTCCTGTGTGAATGTTTTTGTGTTTAGTCAAATTACCTCTTTCGGAGAATGACTCACCACAAATACTACACTCATATGGTTTCTCACCTGTATGAATACGAATGTGACTGGTGAGGCCATTCGTCTGAGAGAATGATTTACCACAGATATCACAGTGATATGGTTTTTCACCTGTATGAATACGTTTGTGACCAGTTAAGTGGCCTCTAAGGGAGAATGATTTACCACAGGTATCACATTTATAGGGTTTTACTCCAGTATGGATGTGCTTGTGAGTAATTAAGGTATGTTTACGCAAGAATGATTTACCACAGATATCACAGTTGTGTGGCTTCTCTCCTGTATGCATATGTCTATGTTCAGTAAAGTTTCGTCTCAAAGTGAATGATTTACCACAGATATCACATTCATAAGGGGTTTCTCCAGTATGAATGCGTTTGTGAGTAGTTAATGTTCTCAATCGAGGGAATGATTTACCACAGACATCGCAGTTATGTGGTTTCTCCCCTGTATGTATATATCCATGTTCAGTGAAGTTTCTTTTTATGGTGAATGATTTACCACAGATATCACAGTTGTATGGTTTCTCTTCTGTGTGAATACGTTTATGGTTAGTAAGGCTGCTTTTTAGAGAGAAAGTCTTTTCACAGATATCACAATGATATGACGATTTTCCTACTTTCTTTGGCAATTCTTCAGGAGAATCCATTTTTCTCTAAATTTTTTGTTTTTCATACAACAGTTATATTGATATTGTACCCTCTATTTATTTATTACTGCACCGATGAAAACCCTTCTATTGCAATGTTTACATCAACTGTTATCTCTGTTGGTATCAGAAGACAGTAGTAAGCTACTTTCTAAACCTGTCCAAATTTAATTGGAATACAAAATCCTCCCATTGGCTTTCTCGACAATGAAGAGGAATGTTTCAGTTGGAAGAACTAACTCTCAGTAACTTAAAGATAAATTTAATAGGAACAAAGTTGTAGCACTTCCGTATAAAATCTTCCTTTTGTCTGTGAATGATGATAAATATACTAATATATATTTAATGCCAATGTCATCTCATATTCTGAAATGATAGAGAAACAATGTAAGATATTGTAAGAACTTTTAAAAAATAGCAATTCAACAGACAAATTTTTCAACAATTCTATATTGAGAAACTATATAAATTTTTACTTCAACATGTACATTCTAATTTACTGTTCAAATTTTTCTTTATGGTTATTTTGTTATTTAAATTACATAAAAAACAAAATTGTGTGAAATTTCCACATTTGCAGTCTACATCTACACCTTCAGATTGTGTAACATTACACATATTATAATAAACAACAATAATTATACATTATATCTGGACTAGTATTTTCAGGGCTTTGCTAAAACTTGCTGTGTTAAGCAGCAAACAACAAGGAAAAAGAAAAAAAAGAAAATTTAAACACACTCTCTCTTTCTCCCTCCCTTAAAAACACATGACCGGTATCTCTCACCTTCTCTCTCTCTTTCTATATATCCATACATATATGTACATGCCTACATCTATATGTATATATATATATACATATAGATGTATATATATATATATATATACATACAGATGTATATATATATACATATAGATGTATATATATATACATACACACACATTTATATACATACATACACACCAAGCTTTATCTATATCATTACCTCTCTCTCTATATATATATACATACATATAGAAGAGAGAGAGAGAGGTGTATATATATATATATATATATATATATATATATATATATACATATATATATATATATATATATATATATATATATATACACACACACACAGAGTGTGTGTTTATGCTTGCTTTTTTTCTTTTTCCTTATTGTTTTTCCTTGCTTAACACAGCAAGTCTTAGCATACCAACATCAAAAGAAATCGCGCTATCTCTTTCGCGTCCTTTCCCTTACGGAAACTGCCGAATTGATGTAAATAAAGAGATGTCAGAAAAAGGATTGTATCGAAAGAACGCCCAATTCTATTTATTTACTTACATTAATACAGCATTAAAACAAACGTTTATCAACTTACCGTTTCCAGATGCAATCAGTGAATCAATGTGGTGTGTGTTTCCACCAAACTACCAAACTAAATATCTGATTGTTAGAATGGGATTTACCAATGTTTTTATCAACTTTATTCTACAGCAACACTCAGATAGCTCCTAATTTGATCGGCAATAAAATTCGAACTTACAACTATGAACAAGTGAAGCTGACTTTATGTCTCCAGCCGTACTTTCGATATCACATTGAAACTCAATGGTAGTGTCCCTTTGAAGATGCTGCGAGCTCATAGGGAGGCGCTGGATGTTTCTAAATGAGATGTGAGAATTCCTAGAAATAAAATAGTGAAACCCGACGCAATACATAAGTTTTAAAGACATTTTGAGGAAGATATCTTGATCTTTAGAATATGAATAGGACATCGTGCTATCAGTTGGTGCAAATACTTATAATAAACCACCAAGCTAAACAACTGATATGTCTCCCCGCCCCTCTTCTCAAATCTTATGGTCAAACAACGTATTGTAGGTATTAACCGCCGTAGAGTATTATAATCATTTCTTGTTATGACAAATATATACATACTAAGATACACACACATAACCCCTCCCCCATTTATATATATATATATATATATATATATATATATATATATATATATATATATATATATATATATATATATATATATATATATATATATATATATATATATATATATATATAAGAAGTAGGAGAAAAATGGAGATTGAGAAGTTAATAATTGTTTATTCTTAACAGCAATTTGGTCATCTTCCTTTACGACCGTTTCAATTAATACTCGATAAACATTAAATTTATACTTATGCAACATGAGCATAATATTATTAGAGGGAAAAAGATGTACTTTTGGAAGCTATATGTGTGTTTGTGAATTCATTTTAGCAGACTTTATATATATATAATTTTTGTCAAAGTCCTATAATCCTTTAAAGGAATGCTAGCATCCTAGTTCTCCGGTTTATACCAGTGTAAGGATAATTTGGTTGGAACCTTATAGAAACTTTTCTCTAAATACCTTTCAAAGGAAAATAGATATTATGATATCATTAACCGTAGGCTTCTTAGAATTGGTTATTCAGTATCTAATAATTTATGCCAGATTATATCTTCAATTAGCGAAAGAAAATGATCTAATTTGTATAATAATTGTAATAGTAGTAAACGCTATAACAGTAATACTAACGGAATAAACATTAGTAATGCAAGTAAATTAGAAGTCTAGTGTACAAGGGGAAACAACCCATATCAAATCCCATTCCAACTTATTGAATGTAGATAAAATGGCAAATAGCAATTATAATGAATGTAATGATATGAAACAGAGTAATAATACGAGTACTAATGAAAATACTTTTTTGTGATTCCAAGGCTAGAAGTGAATGTCTATTTAAAAACTTGAAAAGACATTATGAAACGAACCTCGATCTTACGATGAATATGAAAGTCCAATATATGTTTCAAGACTCAAGGAAATGAAGGCAAACTTGACACAGCAACAGACCTGTTTTACAAAAAATCAGAAAGGGAATGTCGCTTCTGTTACTGCAAGCTAGGAACTCCGCTGAATGATCACCATGAATGGGAAATCTTACAGTGAAGGAGATTTCGTAAAGCAATGCCTTGTAAAAACAGCTGAAATTGTGTGTCCAGAGAAAGCACACTTATTCAAAGATATTTCATTAACCAGGAACAATGTTGCTGGACGGATTGATGAAGTGTCTGGTGATTTGAAACAACAGCTGAAGGCTGCATCATCAAGATTTGAACATTTTTCTGTTGCTGTTGATGAAACAATTGACATCACTGGAACAGCACAGCTTCCGGTCTTAACCAGGGCCTGTGACTGTAAATTCAATATTTATGAAGAACTGATTGAACTGATCCCCATGCATGACACTACAACAAGCCAGGACGTCTTTGAGAAAGTCGAACAGGTTCTGCATAACTATGGTTTTGATTTGAGCAAGCTTGCATGCTTATCTACCAACAGTGCTGCAAGGATGGCTGACAGCCATAACGGTGTTGCTGCCAAGTTACAAACAAAAATAGACAATTTGCATCCAGATTCATCATTTTCACTGTGTTATTCATCAGCAAAATTTCTGTTCAAAGATTTTAAAATTGGATCATCTGCTTAGTTTAGTCGCAAAGACAGCGAACTATATCAGAGGCTGTGCTCTCAACTACGGTCAATTCAGTCAGTTGTCAGAAGATATGGATAATTAGTCCATCGATGTTCCATTCTACACAAGTCTGCTGGTTGTCACACCACAAAATGTTGAAAACATTTTATTTGTTGAGACATGAAAGGTCAAAATACAAATGAGAGTTGGCTCCAGGATCTGGCGTTTGCAGTAGACATTACTGCACAATTAACTAATCTCAATTTGAAATTACAAAGTAAAAACAAACTCATCTCTCAGTTGGATGACGACATCAAGTGCTTCGTTCCAAAATTAAGCTTATGGAAGTCACAGCTGTCAAATGAAAATTTAGTTCATTTTCCTGAGTGCAAAGAACTAAAAAAAACAGTGCTAATACTAAGTCTGTACTTAACTTTGGCAAGTATGACAGTCGCCTGGAATTGTTGTCAAAGGAATTTCAGTTAAGATTTCATGATTTCTCATCTTTTGAACATCCATTTTCATTATTCTCAGCACCATTCACCTTTGATGTTTTTAAGACAGAAGAAAGCCTGCAGATGGAACTATTAGAAATACAGTCAGATTCTTCACTCAGAGCAAAGTATTTTGAAGTGGGGTCACCTGGTTTCTTTTCATACCTTTGTGAAAACTTTAAAAACTTCAGAAAGTTTACTACAAGGATTACAACAATGTTTGGTTCTACCTATGAGTGTGAACAGTTATTTTCCTCCATGAAATCAACAAAAACTTCTCAAAGAACAAGGCTGACTGATCAACACTTGTCATCTCAGATCAAACTTGGAACTGCACAGACATTTCAGCCAGACATACCAAAATTGTCAACAAAAAGGTGTCGAGCCTCAGGACAAAACACTAGAAATGTTTGAATAGTTGTAAATAAATACTCTTTACTTGTTTCAGTCTTTTGACTGTGGCCATGCTGGGGCACCACCTTTAGTCGAGCAAATCGACTCCAGAACTTACTCTTTGGAAGCCTAGTACTTATTCTATCGGTGTCTTTTGCCGAACCGCTAAGTTACAGGGACGTAAACACACCAGCATCAGTTGTCAAGCGATGTTGGGGAGACAAACACATACATATATATATATGCATATATACGATGGGCTTCTTTAAGTTTCCGTCTACCAAATCCACTCACAAGGCTTTGGTCGGCCCGAGGCTATAGTAGAAGACACTTGTCCAAGGTGCCACGCAGTGGGAATGAACCCAGAACCATGTGGTTGGTAAGCAAGCTACTTACCACACAACCACTCCTGCGTTTTGAACTATTGTAATTTTTGTACAATGAATTTGTTGCTGTTGCATTCAAATCTATGTTACCTTTTAAAATTTTGTTTATTTTCTTTTGTTAAACTACTTCGTTACTTTGCATTCTTGAATGTGGCAAAACCATGTTGTGTTTCTAAGTTTAAGTAAGAAGAAATATTCTGCAATAATTTTTATTAAATGACTTCCATTTATAATTGAAGCGAATGTGGCCCCTGTGGCAACACAAATGTGACTGATATGGCCCTTGGAGGACCTTCAGTTTGACATGGCTGATCTACACAACACTGGCATGAGTGCATTTTATGTGGTACCAGCATCTGTAAAGGACAAGCTTGTATGTATGGATGACAACAATGTATGTATTAATAAATAAATAAGTATATAAATAAATATTCATGTGTGTATTTTTATGTTCTGTATATAATAACACAGGTCAGCAAAATGAAACTTTTTGAAAATTGTCTGATAATTGTATGTTACAGAAACAAAACACACACACGTATATATGTATGTGTGTATGATAGATTGCTGACCACTACATTTATATTTTTCTTCTCCTTATTTCTTTCTGTTGAAGATCGTAGCTCGAAACATTAAAGACTTTCTCTATTCCTGAGCGTTAAACTAATACATCCTTTTGTTGTTTACACCACCTGTCCTCGTCTGTTGTTTTTTTCGTAAATTCTCCCATGTATGTGTATATATATACACACACACACACATATTTACAATGGGTTTCTTTCAGCTTCCGTCTACCAAATCCACTCACAAGGCTATAATAGACATTTGCCCAAAATATCATGCAGTGGCAACTGAACCTAGAACCATTTGGCTCGGAAGCAAACTTCTTACCATACAGCTACGTCTGCACCTTATTAACAAAGTGAACACAAAAACTTTTTATTTCTTGAGGTAGATGTGTTAAATAACGGGACGAGAGGTCGCATACTTTTCAGGTTAAAACCTCATCCACCAAATATGATTCTTAAGTGTTCTAAACTTGTATTATTTTCATGAATGGAATTTATTTAGAATCTTATATTTGAATGAAATACATCAATGTTTTATTAATTTTAACTTGAATTTTTCTTAATTTCAGTTGCAATGTGCTTGGAAAAAGTTGGAACAGATTTCATCTTTCTGTTCTCCCGGTCAGAGCTAACCTGTGTTATATGTTTCTTCTATTAATGTTAAATTAAGTATAATTTTAGACAATGTGCAAAACCCAGGATGAATCAGACTGCAACATATGAGATAACCAAAATATGTTATGTAAAGTTTTATTAAATTCAATGAAATTCAATGAAATTGATCTTTCTAAAACACAACTCATTTTCACAACACCAGAGCAATAAACAAGCAATGCAATATAAATACTCAATCATTTATTATTACTCCCACAAAAGAAAAAAAAAAGAGAAAAGGATCCATTCCATGTCTTAGATGAGTCAGGGAAAAATAGTCCAACTTCTATGTTCCATTTTGGAGATCATGGTTTTAATGACTGGATGCCCTGCTTATCACCATCAATTTTGGAGTTTATTGAATGTATTATATTATGGAGCCAGTGTTATAGAAGCTGTTATGTTGTTTGTAAGATTAGAATGCTGATGTGTCTGTTCATTTGCCACCCATTTCACAGAGTGTGTTTCTAAGTAGACGAGTCAGAGAATGATTTGCCACTTACATCACTGCGATAGAGTTGTTTCTGCAGAATAGAAACACCTGTGTCTAGTTAAACCACTATTTAGAGAAAATGATCTACCACAGATATTACACTGATATGGTTTTTCTCCTGTATGCATCCGATAATGTTTAGTTAAATCACTATTTTGCGAGAAAGATTTACCACAGATATTACACTGATAGGGTTTATCTCCTGTATGAATACGTCTATGGATTGTTAGATGAGCTGTTTGAGAAAATGATTTATCACAGAACTCACAGTGATAAGGTCTCTCACCTGTATGTGTACGACTGTGAACAGTTAAATGGCCTGTCTGAGAGAAGGACTTACCACAGATAGTACAGTGATATAGCCTCTCACCTGTATGAGTGTATTTGTGACTAGTTAAATGATATTTTTCAGAGAATGTTTTACCACAGATGTTACATTCATATGGCTTCTCTCCAGTATGAGTACGTATGTGCCTAATAAGGCCAGAACGTTCAGAGAACAATTTGCCACAAATATCACAGTGATACGGCTCCTCTCGAGTATGTACACATTTGTGAGCAGTCAATTCACTTCCAGCAATGAATGATTTACCACAGGTATCGCAATGATATGGTTTTTTTCCTATATGAATACAATCGTGAACACTCAAGGTTCTAGCATAAGCAAACGATTTCCCACAGATATTGCACTGATATGGTCTTTCCCCTGTGTGAATACGCTTGTGAACAGTTAATCCACTTGTATAGCGGAATGATTTACCACAGATATCACAGTGATATGGTCTTTCCCCTGTATGAATGAGTTTGTGACGATTTAATGGGCTTCTATAAGTGAATGCCTTACCACAAATATCACAGTGGAAAAGATTTTCCCCGGTATGAATACGCTTGTGAACGGCTAATGGATTTTGATCAGTGAATGATTTATCACAGATATCACAGTGATAGGCTTTCTCTCTTGTATGAATGAGTTTCTTGTGAACTGTTAATTCACTTCTACCGTTGAATGATTTACCACAAATAGCACAGTAATTACGCTTGCTTCCTGAATGAATACGTTTGTGAACAGTTAGCGTATGTCGATAACTGAATGATTTACCACAGATATCACAGTGATGTACCTTTTCCCCTGTATGAATACGTTTATGAACATTTAATCCACTCCCATCAGCAAAAGATTTACCACAGATATCGCACGGATAGGGTTTCTCTCCTGTATGCATGCGTCTCTTGTGTATTGTTAATGGGCTTGCTTGAGCAAATGCTTTACCACAGATATTGCAGTGATATGGCTTTTCCCCAGTATGAAGACGTTTGTGACCAGTTAATGCACCTCTATAACTAAACGATTTACCACAGATGTCACAGTGATATGGCTTTTCTCCTGTATGGAAACGTTTGTGAACAGTTAATCCACTTGAATAACCGAATGATTTACCACAGATATCACAGTGATATGGTTTTTCTCCTGAATGAATACGTTTGTGAACAGTTAATGTGCTTCCATCAGTGAAAGATTTACTGCAGATATTGCAGTGATAAGGTTTTTCCCCTGTATGAATACGTTTGTGAGAAATTAATGTACTTCCATCAGAAAATGATTTACCACAGATATCACAGCGATACGGTTTTTCCCCTGTGTGAATACGTTTATGTTTAGTTAAGGAACTTCCATCATTGAATGATTTACCACAGATATCACAGGGACATACCTTCTCCCCTGTATGAATGTATATATGTTTAGTTAAAAGATAAGCTTCAGAAAATGATTTACCACAGATGTTACAGTGACATGGCTTTTCACCTATATGAAAACATATGTGCCTAATTAAGCTAGACCTCTGAGAGAATGATTTACCACAGGTATCACAGTAGTATGGTTTCTCTCCTGTATGAATACGTTTGTGTTTAGTTAATGTACTTCCATCAATGAATGATTTACCACAAGTATTACAGTGATATGGCTTCTCTCCTGTATGAATAAGTTTTTTGTGAGAAGTTACTTCACTTCCATTACTGAAAGATTTACCACAGATATCGCACTGATATGGTTTTTCTCCAGTATGAATGCGTTTGTGGGAATGCAAATGAACTTTTTGAAAGAATGATTTTCCACAGATATCACAGTGATATGACTTCTCTCCTGTGTGAATGTTTTTGTGTTTAGTCAAATTACCTCTTTCGGAGAATGACTCACCACAAATACTACACTCATATGGTTTCTCACCTGTATGAATACGAATGTGACTGGTGAGGCCATTCGTCTGAGAGAATGATTTACCACAGATATCACAGTGATATGGTTTTTCACCTGTATGAATACGTTTGTGACCAGTTAAGTGGCCTCTAAGGGAGAATGATTTACCACAGGTATCACATTTATAGGGTTTTACTCCAGTATGGATGTGCTTGTGAGTAATTAAGGTATGTTTACGCAAGAATGATTTACCACAGATATCACAGTTGTGTGGCTTCTCTCCTGTATGCATATGTCTATGTTCAGTAAAGTTTCGTCTCAAAGTGAATGATTTACCACAGATATCACATTCATAAGGGGTTTCTCCAGTATGAATGCGTTTGTGAGTAGTTAATGTTCTCAATCGAGGGAATGATTTACCACAGACATCGCAGTTATGTGGTTTCTCCCCTGTATGTATATACCCATGTTCAGTGAAGTTTCTTTTTATGGTGAATGATTTACCACAGATATCACAGTTGTATGGTTTCTCTTCTGTGTGAATACGTTTATGGTTAGTAAGGCTGCTTTTTAGAGAGAAAGTCTTTTCACAGATATCACAATGATATGACGATTTTCCTACTTTCTTTGGCAATTCTTCAGGAGAATCCATTTTTCTCTAAATTTTTTGTTTTTCATACAACAGTTATATTGATATTGTACCCTCTATTTATTTATTACTGCACCGATGAAAACCCTTCTATTGCAATGTTTACATCAACTGTTATCTCTGTTGGTATCAGAAGACAGTAGTAAGCTACTTTCTAAACCTGTCCAAATTTAATTGGAATACAAAATCCTCCCATTGGCTTTCTCGACAATGAAGAGGAATGTTTCAGTTGGAAGAACTAACTCTCAGTAACTTAAAGATAAATTTAATAGGAACAAAGTTGTAGCACTTCCGTATAAAATCTTCCTTTTGTCTGTGAATGATGATAAATATACTAATATATATTTAATGCCAATGTCATCTCATATTCTGAAATGATAGAGAAACAATGTAAGATATTGTAAGAACTTTTAAAAAATAGCAATTCAACAGACAAATTTTTCAACAATTCTATATTGAGAAACTATATAAATTTTTACTTCAACATGTACATTCTAATTTACTGTTCAAATTTTTCTTTATGGTTATTTTGTTATTTAAATTACATAAAAAACAAAATTGTGTGAAATTTCCACATTTGCAGTCTACATCTACACCTTCAGATTGTGTAACATTACACATATTATAATAAACAACAATAATTATACATTATATCTGGACTAGTATTTTCAGGGCTTTGCTAAAACTTGCTGTGTTAAGCAGCAAACAACAAGGAAAAAGAAAAAAAAGAAAATTTAAACACACTCTCTCTTTCTCCCTCCCTTAAAAACACATGTCCGGTATCTCTCACCTTCTCTCTCTCTTTCTATATATCCATACATATATGTACATGCCTACATCTATATGTATATATATATATACATATAGATGTATATATATATATATATATATATATACATACAGATGTATATATATATACATATAGATGTATATATATATACATACACACACATTTATATACATACATACACACACATTTATATACATACATACACACCAAGCTTTATCTATATCATTACCTCTCTCTCTATATATATATACATACATATAGAAGAGAGAGAGAGAGGTGTATATATATATATATATATATATATATATATATATATATATATACATATATATATATATATATATATATATATATATATATATATACATATATATATATATATATATATACATATATATATATATATATATATATATATATATATATATATATACATATATATATATATATATATATATATATATATATATATACACACACACACAGAGTGTGTGTTTATGCTTGCTTTTTTTCTTTTTCCTTATTGTTTTTCCTTGCTTAACACAGCAAGTCTTAGCATACCAACATCAAAAGAAATCGCGCTATCTCTTTCGCGTCCTTTCCCTTACGGAAACTGCCGAATTGATGTAAATAAAGAGATGTCAGAAAAAGGATTGTATCGAAAGAACGCCCAATTCTATTTATTTACTTACATTAATACAGCATTAAAACAAACGTTTATCAACTTACCGTTTCCAGATGCAATCAGTGAATCAATGTGGTGTGTGTTTCCACCAAACTACCAAACTAAATATCTGATTGTTAGAATGGGATTTACCAATGTTTTTATCAACTTTATTCTACAGCAACACTCAGATAGCTCCTAATTTGATCGGCAATAAAATTCGAACTTACAACTATGAACAAGTGAAGCTGACTTTATGTCTCCAGCCGTACTTTCGATATCACATTGAAACTCAATGGTAGTGTCCCTTTGAAGATGCTGCGAGCTCATAGGGAGGCGCTGGGTGTTTCTAAATGAGATGTGAGAATTCCTAGAAATAAAATAGTGAAACCCGACGCAATACATAAGTTTTAAAGACATTTTGAGGAAGATATCTTGATCTTTAGAATATGAATAGGACATCGTGCTATCAGTTGGTGCAAATACTTATAATAAACCACCAAGCTAAACAACTGATATGTCTCCCCGCCCCTCTTCTCAAATCTTATGGTCAAACAACGTATTGTAGGTATTAACCGCCGTAGAGTATTATAATCATTTCTTGTTATGACAAATATATACATACTAAGATACACACACATAACCCCTCCCCCATTTATATATATATATATATATATATATATATATATATATATATATATATATATATATATATATATATATATATATATATATATATATATATATATATATATATATATATATAAGAAGTAGGAGAAAAATGGAGATTGAGAAGTTAATAATTGTTTATTCTTAACAGCAATTTGGTCATCTTCCTTTACGACCGTTTCAATTAATACTCGATAAACATTAAATTTATACTTATGCAACATGAGCATAATATTATTAGAGGGAAAAAGATGTACTTTTGGAAGCTATATGTGTGTTTGTGAATTCATTTTAGCAGACTTTATATATATATAATTTTTGTCAAAGTCCTATAATCCTTTAAAGGAATGCTAGCATCCTAGTTCTCCGGTTTATACCAGTGTAAGGATAATTTGGTTGGAACCTTATAGAAACTTTTCTCTAAATACCTTTCAAAGGAAAATAGATATTATGATATCATTAACCGTAGGCTTCTTAGAATTGGTTATTCAGTATCTAATAATTTATGCCAGATTATATCTTCAATTAGCGAAAGAAAATGATCTAATTTGTATAATAATTGTAATAGTAGTAAACGCTATAACAGTAATACTAACGGAATAAACATTAGTAATGCAAGTAAATTAGAAGTCTAGTGTACAAGGGGAAACAACCCATATCAAATCCCATTCCAACTTATTGAATGTAGATAAAATGGCAAATAGCAATTATAATGAATGTAATGATATGAAACAGAGTAATAATACGAGTACTAATGAAAATACTTTTTTGTGATTCCAAGGCTAGAAGTGAATGTCTATTTAAAAACTTGAAAAGACATTATGAAACGAACCTCGATCTTACGATGAATATGAAAGTCCAATATATGTTTCAAGACTCAAGGAAATGAAGGCAAACTTGACACAGCAACAGACCTGTTTTACAAAAAATCAGAAAGGGAATGTCGCTTCTGTTACTGCAAGCTAGGAACTCCGCTGAATGATCACCATGAATGGGAAATCTTACAGTGAAGGAGATTTCGTAAAGCAATGCCTTGTAAAAACAGCTGAAATTGTGTGTCCAGAGAAAGCACACTTATTCAAAGATATTTCATTAACCAGGAACAATGTTGCTGGACGGATTGATGAAGTGTCTGGTGATTTGAAACAACAGCTGAAGGCTGCATCATCAAGATTTGAACATTTTTCTGTTGCTGTTGATGAAACAATTGACATCACTGGAACAGCACAGCTTCCGGTCTTAACCAGGGCCTGTGACTGTAAATTCAATATTTATGAAGAACTGATTGAACTGATCCCCATGCATGACACTACAACAAGCCAGGACGTCTTTGAGAAAGTCGAACAGGTTCTGCATAACTATGGTTTTGATTTGAGCAAGCTTGCATGCTTATCTACCAACAGTGCTGCAAGGATGGCTGACAGCCATAACGGTGTTGCTGCCAAGTTACAAACAAAAATAGACAATTTGCATCCAGATTCATCATTTTCACTGTGTTATTCATCAGCAAAATTTCTGTTCAAAGATTTTAAAATTGGATCATCTGCTTAGTTTAGTCGCAAAGACAGCGAACTATATCAGAGGCTGTGCTCTCAACTACGGTCAATTCAGTCAGTTGTCAGAAGATATGGATAATTAGTCCATCGATGTTCCATTCTACACAAGTCTGCTGGTTGTCACACCACAAAATGTTGAAAACATTTTATTTGTTGAGACATGAAAGGTCAAAATACAAATGAGAGTTGGCTCCAGGATCTGGCGTTTGCAGTAGACATTACTGCACAATTAACTAATCTCAATTTGAAATTACAAAGTAAAAACAAACTCATCTCTCAGTTGGATGACGACATCAAGTGCTTCGTTCCAAAATTAAGCTTATGGAAGTCACAGCTGTCAAATGAAAATTTAGTTCATTTTCCTGAGTGCAAAGAACTAAAAAAAACAGTGCTAATACTAAGTCTGTACTTAACTTTGGCAAGTATGACAGTCGCCTGGAATTGTTGTCAAAGGAATTTCAGTTAAGATTTCATGATTTCTCATCTTTTGAACATCCATTTTCATTATTCTCAGCACCATTCACCTTTGATGTTTTTAAGACAGAAGAAAGCCTGCAGATGGAACTATTAGAAATACAGTCAGATTCTTCACTCAGAGCAAAGTATTTTGAAGTGGGGTCACCTGGTTTCTTTTCATACCTTTGTGAAAACTTTAAAAACTTCAGAAAGTTTACTACAAGGATTACAACAATGTTTGGTTCTACCTATGAGTGTGAACAGTTATTTTCCTCCATGAAATCAACAAAAACTTCTCAAAGAACAAGGCTGACTGATCAACACTTGTCATCTCAGATCAAACTTGGAACTGCACAGACATTTCAGCCAGACATACCAAAATTGTCAACAAAAAGGTGTCGAGCCTCAGGACAAAACACTAGAAATGTTTGAATAGTTGTAAATAAATACTCTTTACTTGTTTCAGTCTTTTGACTGTGGCCATGCTGGGGCACCACCTTTAGTCGAGCAAATCGACTCCAGAACTTACTCTTTGGAAGCCTAGTACTTATTCTATCGGTGTCTTTTGCCGAACCGCTAAGTTACAGGGACGTAAACACACCAGCATCAGTTGTCAAGCGATGTTGGGGAGACAAACACATACATATATATATATGCATATATACGATGGGCTTCTTTAAGTTTCCGTCTACCAAATCCACTCACAAGGCTTTGGTCGGCCCGAGGCTATAGTAGAAGACACTTGTCCAAGGTGCCACGCAGTGGGAATGAACCCAGAACCATGTGGTTGGTAAGCAAGCTACTTACCACACAACCACTCCTGCGTTTTGAACTATTGTAATTTTTGTACAATGAATTTGTTGCTGTTGCATTCAAATCTATGTTACCTTTTAAAATTTTGTTTATTTTCTTTTGTTAAACTACTTCGTTACTTTGCATTCTTGAATGTGGCAAAACCATGTTGTGTTTCTAAGTTTAAGGAAGAAGAAATATTCTGCAATAATTTTTATTAAATGACTTCCATTTATAATTGAAGCGAATGTGGCCCCTGTGGCAACACAAATGTGACTGATATGGCCCTTGGAGGACCTTCAGTTTGACATGGCTGATCTACACAACACTGGCATGAGAGCATTTTATGTGGTACCAGCATCTGTAAAGGACAAGCTTGTATGTATGGATGACAACAATGTATGTATTAATAAATAAATAAGTATATAAATAAATATTCATGTGTGTATTTTTATGTTCTGTATATAATAACACAGGTCAGCAAAATGAAACTTTTTGAAAATTGTCTGATAATTGTATGTTACAGAAACAAAACACACACACGTATATATGTATGTGTGTATGATAGATTGCTGACCACTACATTTATATTTTTCTTCTCCTTATTTCTTTCTGTTGAAGATCGTAGCTCGAAACATTAAAGACTTTCTCTATTCCTGAGCGTTAAACTAATACATCCTTTTGTTGTTTACACCACCTGTCCTCGTCTGTTGTTTTTTTCGTAAATTCTCCCATGTATGTGTATATATATACACACACACACACATATTTACAATGGGTTTCTTTCAGCTTCCGTCTACCAAATCCACTCACAAGGCTATAACAGACATTTGCCCAAAATATCATGCAGTGGCAACTGAACCTAGAACCATTTGGCTCAGAAGCAAACTTCTTACCATACAGCTACGTCTGCACCTTATTAACAAAGTGAACACAAAAACTTTTTATTTCTTGAGGTAGATGTGTTAAATAACGGGACGAGAGGTCGCATACTTTTCAGGTTAAAACCTCATCCACCAAATATGATTCTTAAGTGTTCTAAACTTGTATTATTTTCATGAATGGAATTTATTTAGAATCTTATATTTGAATGAAATACATCAATGTTTTATTAATTTTAACTTGAATTTTTCTTAATTTCAGTTGCAATGTGCTTGGAAAAAGTTGGAACAGATTTCATCTTTCTGTTCTCCCGGTCAGAGCTAACCTGTGTTATATGTTTCTTCTATTAATGTTAAATTAAGTATAATTTTAGACAATGTGCAAAACCCAGGATGAATCAGACTGCAACATATGAGATAACCAAAATATGTTATGTAAAGTTTTATTAAACTCAATGAAATTCAATGAAATTGATCTTTCTAAAACACAACTCATTTTCACAACACCAGAGCAATAAACAAGCAATGCAATATAAATACTCAATCATTTATTATTACTCCCACAAAAGAAAAAAAAAAGAGAAAAGGATCCATTCCATGTCTTAGATGAGTCAGGGTAAAATAGTCCAACTTCTATGTTCCATTTTGGAGATCATGGTTTTAATGACTGGATGCCCTGCTTATCACCATCAATTTTGGAGTTTATTGGATGTATTATATTATGGAGCCAGTGTTATAGAAGCTGTTATGTTGTTTGTAAGATTAGAATGCTGATGTGTCTGTTCATTTGCCACCCATTTCACAGAGTGTGTTTCTAAGTAGACGAGTCAGAGAATGATTTGCCACTTACATCACTGCGATAGAGTTGTTTCTGCAGAATAGAAACACCTGTGTCTAGTTAAACCACTATTTAGAGAAAATGATCTACCACAGATATTACACTGATATGGTTTTTCTCCTGTATGCATCCGATAATGTTTAGTTAAATCACTATTTTGCGAGAAAGATTTACCACAGATATTACACTGATAGGGTTTATCTCCTGTATGAATACGTCTATGGATTGTTAGATGAGCTGTTTGAGAAAATGATTTATCACAGAACTCACAGTGATAAGGTCTCTCACCTGTATGTGTACGACTGTGAACAGTTAAATGGCCTGTCTGAGAGAAGGACTTACCACAGATAGTACAGTGATATAGCCTCTCACCTGTATGAGTGTATTTGTGACTAGTTAAATGATATTTTTCAGAGAATGTTTTACCACAGATGTTACATTCATATGGCTTCTCTCCAGTATGAGTACGTATGTGCCTAATAAGGCCAGAACGTTCAGAGAACAATTTGCCACAAATATCACAGTGATACGGCTCCTCTCGAGTATGTACACATTTGTGAGCAGTCAATTCACTTCCAGCAATGAATGATTTACCACAGGTATCGCAATGATATGGTTTTTTTCCTATATGAATACAATCGTGAACACTCAAGGTTCTAGCATAAGCAAACGATTTCCCACAGATATTGCACTGATATGGTCTTTCCCCTGTGTGAATACGCTTGTGAACAGTTAATCCACTTGTATAGCGGAATGATTTACCACAGATATCACAGTGATATGGTCTTTCCCCTGTATGAATGAGTTTGTGACGATTTAATGGGCTTCTATAAGTGAATGCCTTACCACAAATATCACAGTGGAAAAGATTTTCCCCGGTATGAATACGCTTGTGAACGGCTAATGGATTTTGATCAGTGAATGATTTATCACAGATATCACAGTGATAGGCTTTCTCTCTTGTATGAATGAGTTTCTTGTGAACTGTTAATTCACTTCTACCGTTGAATGATTTACCACAAATAGCACAGTAATTACGCTTGCTTCCTGAATGAATACGTTTGTGAACAGTTAGCGTATGTCGATAACTGAATGATTTACCACAGATATCACAGTGATGTACCTTTTCCCCTGTATGAATACGTTTATGAACATTTAATCCACTCCCATCAGCAAAAGATTTACCACAGATATCGCACGGATAGGGTTTCTCTCCTGTATGCATGCGTCTCTTGTGTATTGTTAATGGGCTTGCTTGAGCAAATGCTTTACCACAGATATTGCAGTGATATGGCTTTTCCCCAGTATGAAGACGTTTGTGACCAGTTAATGCACCTCTATAACTAAACGATTTACCACAGATGTCACAGTGATATGGCTTTTCTCCTGTATGGAAACGTTTGTGAACAGTTAATCCACTTGAATAACCGAATGATTTACCACAGATATCACAGTGGTATGGTTTTTCCCCAGTATGAATGCGTTTGTGATAATTTAATGGACTTTGAGCAGAGAACGATTTACCACAGATATTACAGTGATATGTTTTCTCTTTTGTATGAATGTGTCTTTTGTGTATCGTCAATTGACTTGTTCCAGAGAATGATTTACCACAGAAATTACAGTCATACGGTTTGCTTTCTGAATGAATACGTTTGTGAACAGTTATTGCACCTGAATAGCGGAATGATTTACCACAGAGGTCACAGTGATATGGTTTTTCCCCTGTGTGCATACGTTTGTGAACATTTAATCCACTTCCATCAGTGAAAGATTTACCACAGACATCGCACGGATAGGGTTTCTCTCCTGTATGAATGCGTCTCTTGTGTATCATTAATTGGCTTCTTCGAGTGAATGATTTACCACAAGTTTCACAATTATATGGTTTTTCCCCTGTATGAATACGTTTGTGAACAGTTAATCCACTTGCGTAGGGGAAAGATCTACCACAGGTTTCACATTCATAAGGTTTTTCCCCTGTATGAATACGTTTGTGAACAGTTAATTTACTTCCAGCGGGGAATGATTTACCACAGATGTCACATTGATATAGTTTCTCTCCTGTATGAATACGTTTATGAGAAGTTACTGCACTCCTGTTACTAAATGACTTACCACAGACATCACAGCCATATGGTTTTTCCCCTGTATGAATACGTTTATGAACAGTTAATTTACTGCCAAAGCTGAATGACTTACTACAAATATCACAGTGATAAGGCTTCTCTCCTGTATGGATACGTTTGTGTGTAGTAACCGAGCTTCCATTACTGAATGATTTACCACAGATATCACACTGATATGGTTTTTCTCCAGTATGAATGCGTTTGTGAGATAGTAAATGAACTTTTTGAAAGAATGATTTTCCACAGATATCACAGTGATATGACTTCTCTCCTGTGTGAATCTTTTTGTGTTTAGTTAAATTACCACTGTCTGAGAATGAGTCACCACACATTTTACATTTATATGGCTTCTCTCCTGTATGAACACGTATGTGCCTAGTTAGGCCATCAGTGTGAGCAAACGATTTACCACAGATATCACAGTGATATGGCTTTTCACCTGTATGGATACGGCCATGACTGGTTAGGTGACCTCTTAGAGAGAATGATTTACCACAGGTATCACATTTATAGGGTTTCTTTCCAGTATGGAGGTGTTTGTGAGTAATTAAGTTATGTTTACGTAAGAATGATTTGTCACAGATATCACATTTATATGGTCTCTCTCCTGTATGTATATTTTTATGCTCAGTTAGCTTACTTCTTGCAACAAATGATTTACCACAGATATCACAGTTGTGTGGCTTCTCTCTTGTATGTGTACCCCTATGTTCAGTTAAGTTAAGTTTTACAGTGAAAGATTTCCCACAGATATCACAAGGATATCGTTTCTCTGCTTTCTCTTCTTTGTCAATACATTTATGAGTAACAAGCTTACTTTTCAGAGAGAATGACTTTTTACAGATATCACAGTGGTATGATGATTCCCCTATCTCTTTTGGCAATTCTTCAGGGAAACTCATTCTTCAATATTTTCTTTTCCCAGGACAATTATATTCATATTTTTTCTCTACTTATTACAGCATTAATCAAATCCTGTCAGTTGCAATATTTCCATCAACTTTTATCTCTGTTGGCATCAGAGAAGGACTTGCAATGTCCTTTGGTAATTTTTTCACATTTAATTGGAACATGAAAATCGTCCTGTACATATTCTAGGTTATGAAGTAAAGAAATGTCACTCCCACAAGAAATATTTCTCAGTTTTCTGTATAACCATTTTCTTCAGTCTATAAAAAATGATGAATATTGATGATATATATTGTTTAATGCCAATGCCATCTGGTATTCTGAAATGATAGTGAAACAGTGTAAGATATTGAAAACAATTTAAAAAACAAAAAAAAAAAAAAGAAAGAGAGAGAGAGAGAGATTCAACACTGAAATTTTCCAACAATTCTATATTGATAAACTATAAACTTTTACCTCAACAACTGAACTTCACATTTTAATTTGTTATTTAAATTATACCATACAAAGTTGTGTGAAGTTTACATATTAACAGACTATATCTGTACCTTCAATCTGTGTAACATTTCATATATCATAACAAACAATAATGAATATATATAATATCTGGACTAGTGACTTCAGTCACTGTATGTCCAGGACTTCAGGTGCCTTTCATTTTCAGATGTTCTCAGAATTCGTAACTGAGGCCTGTATTAAAATTGCTGGGATACATTGTTCTCATTCCATTGTCCATACCAAGGATATTCTTTTTATTAGTTATTATACTAATTATTACAATGCCACTAGTATGTTACACTTAACTCAAAATATATATTTATCCTAACTTACTCAGAGATTGAACTTACTCCCACAACATAATCTATTACACTTTATGCTTATAGTCATTATAACAAAATTTAAAGAACAGTAGACAATAACATCCCTCTGGAGCACCGCCTTTAGACAAGCAAATTGACCCCAGGATTTATTCTTTGTAAGCCTAGTACTTATTCTATTGGTCTCTTTGGCTGAACTGCTAAGTTACAGGGACGTAAACACACCACCATCAGTTGTCAAGCGATGTTCGGGGAACAAACACAGACACACAAACATACACACACATACATGAATAAATAAATAAATATATATATATATACATATACGACAGGCTTCTTTTAGTTTCCATCTACCAAACCCCCTCATAAGGCTTTGGTCGGCCCGAGGCTATAGAAGATACTTGCCCAAGGTACCACGTAGTGGGACTGAACCCAGAGCCATGTGGTACGTAAGCAAGCTACTTACCACACAGCCACTCTTACGCCTATTATTATATATATACATATATATACATATATATATATATATATATATATATATATATATATATATATATATATATATATATATATATATATATATATATATATATATATATATATTCAAAAGTTGAAATTTTACATACAAATTTTTTTTAGAATCGTAATCTTCGTATTTTTTCTACATATTTCGAAAACAAAAAAAAAATTTCGGAAAAAGTGAAAAATGAAGGGAGGGGGGAGCGTAATTGAAATTTTGAAAATTTCTTTTTCAGAATCGGATCGTCCATAACCAAAAACGTGGGATTCCGTAAAAAAAAAAATCAATATATATCCATTTTACCGGAAGTTATGACGGAAAAATCGGATCTTGTGAATTTTCCGAAAGTCCTCTCCCCACCCCACCAGGGTCGTCATTTTTTTTTTATATTCGTTTTCTACATACTTGTTAACACCCAGCAGGCTGGTTTATTTATTTTTTTTTTTCTTCCCGGGTGAAGATCTTTATATTAATCCTAAAACATAGGGGAAAAGAATTTCCAAAAAAGTTCAGAATTTTAAATCGTAGGGAGAGTGGGGGGGGGGGAAATCAAAATTTCCTTTTTGCTTATTCGTAATCTCCGATATCTAAAACGTAGGAATCAGAAAAATTAAAAAGAAAAAAAAAATGCATTTTTGAAGGAGAGCTGCGAAACTGCATTAGACCCCCCACCGCAACCCCCATTAAGTCAATATTTCGGGACCCTTGTATCCCACTAGTACCCCATCTTCATCCGCACTCCCTACTTCCCTTGTGACATGTATATTACGCAAAATAATTTTTTTTTTTAAACGTGTAACCCACCCTTTACTAGCCTGAAAATCTGGTTCGTAATCGTCTCCGGAGCGTGAAACAAACTTCTCGCCTTTGTTTGCACTGTGGGAAGGTTCACGAGTGTTTTTCTGTTTTATTTTGTGTTCTATATTCTATATCGAATCTTCCATCCACATGAATAACAATTTCTCCATTTCATGGATTGTCCCTGTCATTGTTTGGTTAAAATCGTAGACTTTATAGATGCAGAACCTTTCACAGCTTCAAGAATTCTTTCTTTGTCCTTAAGTATCGTCGTTACCGTGGAATGCGACAACTTCAAGTCAATGCTATTTGTATTCACACTGCCAGATAATCCTTATTTTGCAGTGTAAATCAATAGCCTTCCTTAACTGGAGGATCTGTAGATGCGCTAGTTTAAGAAGTTAAGGAAGGCTATTGATTTAGACTGTCATTTTAGGAGTATTTCAGATACAGTTGTGCCAAATCCACACGCAAATTGATGCTTGAAAGCGACTGAGTGAGAGACAGTGGCAGATGCTGCTATAGTAATCGTACGTGCGGCAGCCCAACGTCCGAAAATCGATTTATTTATTTATTTATTTATCTATGGTCGTTAAGTGGAGTTGGCGTAAATCTATGTATTTAGATATAACGTCCCTCTCTAAAAAAAAAAAGAACCATCACTAACAGGAGGAGTCAACGTTTAAAATTTTTTTTCAATAGATATTTGAATTAAATCTGTTTCAAAATATGGAAAATAAATAATAATGAGGGTGGAATGGTGAAGGTTTGGAATAGGTCGCGCACATAACTTGGATTTTCTCCGTTTTGACAACTTTTTGGTTTGTTATATGCCCATCCAGTTCGCTGTAAAATGGGCTCACAAAGCCGAGATGTAAACGGAAACCTAATCTCCATAGCCTAAAACGTGGGATTCCGTAAAAAAAAGAAATAATAATAATTTTAAATGGGGGAAGGATTCCGTTTACATCTCCGCTATGTGAGCCGTAAAATGAATGGGGTGGGGGCTTTTAATAAAAAAATTTTTTTAAAGATCTATGATTTTTTTTTTTTATTCCCATCGTGGTGCCCTCGGGACGGACATTTCATTTTTTTTTCTTTCTTTCTTTTTGACTACGCACTTAAAAACGAAATCCATGAAAATCCAACATTTTGGAAATGCTCCCCGTCGCAACAGCCACGGCAGTGATCACAGTTATAATTCTTTCGACCCCCACCTTTCTCTTTTTTGTTTAAACAGAAAATTAAAAGAATTTTTTTTTTTCCAACCAAAGAAAAAAGTGAATTTAAAAACAATATTGAAATTATACATTTGATCGCTATAAGCAAATCAATTGTGCAGCTTGTTAATTAAGCCAGAAACTGCAGAACTGCTTTCTCGGACTATGAGAGACTGTCATAAAACAAACGTTTATCAACTTACCATTTTCAGATGTAAACAATCAATCAGACCGTTATACGTTTTTACCAAACTACTAAAGGAAACATCTGATTGTTAGAATGGGGTTTACCAACGTTTTATCAACATTATTCAGCACCAACATTCAAGTGACTTCTCTGTATATCTTCGACAATAAAATCCTAATCACAATGAACAAACAGAGCTGAGTTTATGCTTCCAGCCGCAGTTTCGATGTCAAATATTACAACCTCAATAGTAATGTCTCTAAGATAACGCAAGTTCAGAAGTGGACGCACAATGTTTCTAATGAAGATCTGATTTTTCTGAAAAATAAAATAGTTAAACCAGGTACAATAAAACCTTTTCAAGAATCAAGAAAATCGTTTTAATCTTCAGAATATGACGTTATTAGTAGGTAGATGTTGTTGGCACTCCGTCGCTCAACGACGAGGATTCCAGTTGATCCGATCAACGGAACAGCCTGCGCGTGAAATTAACGTGCAAGTGGCTGAGCATTCCACAGACACGCGTACCCTTAACGTAGTTCTCGGGGATATTCAGCGTGACAAGATTGACCCTTTGAATTACAGGCACAACAGAAACAAGAAGAAAGTTGTGGAGGAAGAGTACAGCAGGGTTCGCCACCATCCCCTGCCGGAGCCTCGTAGAACTTTAGGTGTTTTCGCTCAATAAACACTCACAACGCCCGGTCTGGGAATCGAAACCGCGAGTCCACTGCCCTAACAACTGGGCCATTGTGCCTCCACAGTAGGTAGATATACTTATAATAAACCGCAGTGCAAACTTAAGCTTATGTTTGATGAAATAATTGCTGTTTTTCCCTACTCCTCTCATTTTATAGGGTGGATGTTATTTTTCGGGGCAAGTGGGTTCTTCTCTACAAAAGTTTGACAAGCATTGGTTTAGAATGTCATAATCATTCCGTTTTGATACACATTTGCGTACAAAGAAACACAAAGTAAGAAAGAGACATTTATGTATGTATGTATGCATGCATGCATAAAATTATATTATATAACCCTTCAACATTTGGACTACGACCATTGCCCTGCCCCCTCTAAAATACTAGCCAACTCCATATAGCACTAGTGTAATGAAATGGGTGGTGGGCATTTGATTCCAAATGAACTTCTTATCAATATATCCTGGCCTACATCTGTGGTAGTTGAATCAAACATTCTGTACTCAAATACCATTTTAAAAAGCACAATTCCTTTGTAATTGATTGTCTTCTTTTGAGTATATTGAACTTGTATTGAGACCCATCTACATCTTGTGAATATCTATTGAGAGTTTGACAAGTCACTTGATGCAGTTTTGGTGGTCGATTTCATCATCTAGTGACATTTGAGTCTATTTTTTTAATTTTTAAAGTCACTATGTAAGAAAATTTTAATCCCTGGTATTGTTCTAATCCTGAAGTATTTAACAAGGCTATGGCCAATCTACTACTCTTGGTTCAACTTGATTAAGATTAGCCAGAACTCTATTAATAAAGTACATTCAAATACATTATTTCTTGAGGTAAATGTTCTAGCAGGGAGACCAAACTGATTGTTTAGTAACCCGCTAAAATAAACATTAAAAATCCAAAGGAGAAAATATAAACAGCTTTGCAAGTTTAACTCAGGGTTTATTGAACAAGAGAGGGGCAAAATTTAAGAAGTGACTTGTTAGAATATACATGTCTGTAAGGAGACAAACAAGAATAGCAAAATCTACTATACCAAAATAACTGGTAATATATACAAGTGTTCTCTGAAGAGAACATAAGATTGCTGCATAATTGAACATGAATGTGAAACAACATTAAATATCATATAAGATAAATGAAGGTTTGTGGGAACTCTAAAAGTCATATTCACTTAGTGAGTTTACATATGCGACGATGAACTATGATGTTGTCTGCGTTAGATGCAGTAAGAGCTGGTATCGGCGATATCAGTGGTAGTGGGTTTCATTGTGTTGTAACATGGAGAAAGCGAGCAAATAGCTTCCTGGTGGCAATGCAAGCTACACTCCCTAAGCAGAGAAAAACTGTTCTATTTAAAGAACTGCAGAGATGTGAAAGGTTTTTCTGCCAAGAGAACACATGATCCATCTGAGCGCATCTGATTGGTTGACTAAGAAATTTGACATAATTGTTTAGGGGACAAATTGTGCCTAAAAATTAACCAATCAGAGCAAATGGTTAAAACTTGATCTTTATAGCTAAGTGTTCTCTGTTATGTCCAAACAACTATAAATAAAAGGGAGAGAGAATAAGTTTGTTATTTATGCTTTTGTCAATCCATTCTGCTACAATGTATTTAAATACCAGGGGGTGAGGTTTCACATTTTCCAGTTAAGACCTCATTCAACAGATATGATTTTTAATCACCCTAAATTGCATTATTTTCATAAATGGAATTTATCTTGAATTGTATAATGTTGGAATAAAAAAACATCAAAAAAGTTTATCAATTTTGATTTGAATTTTTCTCAATTTTAGTCGACATTCAAGTTACAAATGCATTTGATCTTACTATTCTCTCAATCAGAGTTAACCTGTGTTATTATATGTTACTTCTATTAATGTTAAAAGTATAATTTTAAACAATATGCAAAACCCAGGATGAATCAGACTACAACATATGAGATAACCAAAATATGTTATGTAAAGTTTTATCAAATGCAATGAAATGGGCAAATAAAAAGGAACAACAATTTGATCCTTCTAAAACACAACTCATTTTCACAACACCAAAGCAATAAACAAGCAATGCAATATAAATACTCAATCATTTATTATTACTTCCACAAAAGAAAAAAAAAGAGAAAAGGATCCATTCCATGTCTTAGATGAGTCAGGGAAAAATAGTCCAACTTCTATATTCCATTTATGGGGTCATGGTTTTAATGACTGGATACCCTACTTATTACCATCAATTTCACATTGTACTGCATGTATTATATTGTGGAGCCAGAAGTTGTTATGTTGCTTGTAAGAGTAGAGTGCAGTGTCTCTCTCTCCATTTGCCACCCACTGCACAGAGTGTATTTCTAAGTAGATGAGTCATTTGTTACAGAGAATGATTTGCCACTTACATTGCTATGATATAGTCTTTCTTCAGAATGGACATAACTATTTCTAGTTAAACCACTATTTAGAGAAAATGATACACCACAGATATTACAGTAATATAGCTTTCCTCCAGTATAAATGTGAAGGCGCATGGCTCAGTGGTTAGAGCGTCGAGCATACGATCGCGAAGTTGTGAGTTCAAATCCCGGACCAGGCTGCATGTTGTTGAGCAAGACATTTTATTTTACATTGCTCCAGTTTACTCAGCTATAGAAATGAGTTGTGATGTCACAGGTGCCAAGCTGTATCGGCCCCTTTGCCTTTCCCTTGGATAACATCAGTAGTGTAGAGAGGAGAGGTGCAATCTCATGGTCAGTCATGAATGAAGGGGGTCTCAGCTCAGCCAGTATAAATACATTTATGAATTGTTAAATGAGCTGTTTAAGAAAATGATTTATCACAGATCTAACAATGATAGAGCTTCTCGCTTGTATGACTATGAGTATAAAAACCTATGCACCATATAAGGCAAGAATGTACACAGAATGAAATTACAATAGACATCTGTGACATGGCTCTTCTCTTGTATAAATAGATTTTTGAGCAGTTAATTCACTTCCATCAGTGGATGATTTACCATAGATATCACAGATATGGTTCTTTACCTGAATGAATATGTTAAACCTATGTCCATAATTCAGTTAAACCTATGTATCCTATAATTAAACCTATGTAACCTCTAATTCAGTTAAACCTATGTCCATAATTGAATTATTTACCACAGATGTCAGTGATATGGTTTCTCTGTTCTATGTTTACGTTTGTGAATACTTAACCCACTTCTGTCAGCGAAACATTTACTACAGGAACTGCATGGGTAGGGTTTCTCACCAGTATGCATACGTCTCTTGTGTAACGTTACTTGGCTTGATTCAGAAAATGATTTTCCACAAATATCACATTGATATGGTTTCTCTCCTGTATGAGTACGTCTGTGAGAATTTAAATGAACTTTTTGAAAAAATGATTTACCACAGATATCACAGTGATATGATTTCTCTCCTGTATGAATGTATTTGTGTTTAGTCAAGTTACCTCTATCAGAGAATGATTCATAACAAACATTACACTGATATGGCTTCTCTCCTGTGTGGCTACGTATGTGTCGGGTTAGGCCATAAGCATGAGAGAATGATTTTCCACAGATATTACAGTGATGTGGTTTTTCACCTGTATGAGTACGTGTGTGCTCAGCTAAGTGACTTCTTAGAGAGAATGATTTACCACAGATATTACAGCTGTACGGTTTTTTACCAGTATGGAGATGTTTGTGAGTAACTAATGTGCGTATTCGAGCAAATGATTTACCACAAATATCACAGTTGTGTGGTCTCTCTCCTGTATGTATATGTCTATGTTCTGTTAAATAAAGTTTTACAGTGAAAGATTTACCACAGATATCACAATGATATCGTTTCTCTGCTTTCTCTTCTTTGTCAATACATTTATGAGTAGCAAGGTTACCTTTCAGAGAGAACGACTTTTTACAGATATCACAGTGGTATGATGGTTCTCCAGTCGTTTTTGGCAATTCTTCAGGGAAACTCATTCTTCTATATTTTAAGTTCTCAGGGCAATTATATTCAGATATTTTCTCTACTTATTACAGCATTAATCAAAAGCTGTCAACAGCAATATTTCCATCAACTTTTATCTCTGTTGGCATCAGAGGACTGTAATGTTCTTTGGTAATTTTTGCAAATTTAACTGGGACATGAAAATCATTTTGTACATATTCTAGGCAATGAAGTAAAGAAATGTCACTCCCACAAGAAATATTTCTCATACTGAAAACAGTATGACGTTTTACTATAATCTTTCAAAGATGATAAATAGTGATGATCCATGATGCTGATGCCATCGTGTATTCTGAAATGGTAGAGAAATAGTGTGAGAAATTGAAGACAAAAAAGAAATGAAAAGAAAAAAAGAAACTCAACAGTGAAATTTTCCTACAATTCTGTATTGATAAACTATAAACTTTTACCTCAACAACTGAATTTAATATTTTATGTTATTAAAATTACATCAAACAAAATTGTGTTAAGTTTACATATTTACAAACAACAAGTTCTCCTTCAGATTGTGAAGCATTACATATATTACAATAAACAACAGTGATTATACATTCTATCTCAACCAGTGTCTTCGGTCATTGTATCTTCTGGATTTCTTCAGGTGCCTCTCATTTTCAGGTATGTTCTCAGAATTTGGAACTGAACTCTATTAAAATTGCAGGGCTGCATTGTTCTCTCTCCATTGTCCATACCAAGAATATGCTCCTCATTAGTTATACTAATTACAATGCCTCAAGTATGTCACACTTCACCCAGAATATATATTTATCCTAACTTACGTAAAGACTGAACTTACTCCCACAACATAAACTATATACTTAATAGTTAACACTTAACCTATGCTTGTAGTCGTTATAATAAAATTTACATAATAGTAGACAATAATATTCTTCTCTCTCAGCAAACATCTATTGTTATTGTTATATAACCTCTGGTCATCCCTTACAAAGCAGACTATGATCAACCACATTCTAGCCACAACACTACCATCGTATATCTAGGAATACATTATCCAGTGAGTTCAATCCCAACACCCTGTCATTCTCTCGAAGATGATTAAGTGGTTTCCGCCTACAACTGTTTCAGAATAAGGAAAATAAATGAGGCAGGGAAATGGCAGAGGATTGCACATACATTGGATTTTCTCCGTTTTGACGGGGATTTTTCAAATTTTACTTTTTTCACCACGCACTGCAAAATGATTGGGGAGAAGGAAGCTTTAAAATTTTTTTTTTTTTTTTGAAGATAACCCTAACCCTAACCCAATCATGGCATCCTCGAGGCGGACTTTTCAATTTTTGTCCCCTTTTTTTATTTTTATTTATTTTTTTTTTTGCACTGCACACTTAAAAACAATGGGAGCAGCCTTTGCTTTAAAAAAAAAAAAAAAAAAAAAAAAAAAGCAACAGAAAGGTATTTTCGAAATCTATGAAAATCCATCATTTTGGAAGTTGCTCCTCCGCAACAACCCTCACAAAAGCGATCACCATTACAATCGTTTTCGCCCGCATCTTTTCCTTAAACAAAAAAATAAAACGAAACTATTTTTCCAACACCAAAACACGAATTTAAAAACAATAGTGAACCCACACGTTTGATTACTATCAGCAAATCACTTGTGCAGCCAGAAAATGCAGAACTGCCTTTCTCGGACTACGAGAGACTGTCATAAAACAAACGTTTACCAACTTACCGTTTTCAGATGTAAACAGTGAATCAGGGCGTTATACGTTTTCACCTAACTACAAAAGCAAACATCTGGTTGTTAGAATGGGGTTTACCAATATTTTATCGACATTATTCTGCATCAACATTGAAATAACGCCACATTTTCAACAATAAAATCCTAATCACAATGAACAAATGAAGCTAACTTTATGTCTCCAGCCGCAGTTTCGATGACAAATATTCTTTTCTACTCTAGGCGCAAGGCCCGAAGTTTTGGTGGAGGGGCTAGTCGATTAGTCTAATCCAGTACGCAGCTGGTACTTAATTTATCGACCCCGAAAGGATGAAAGGCAAAGTCGACCTCGGTGGAATTTGAACTCAAAACGTAACAGCAGACGAAATACCGCTAAGCATTTCGCCAAGCGTGCTAACGATTCTGCCAGCACGCCGCCTTTGTGTAATTAATTATTGTTTATTTGTGAGTGTATGCCATAATATACATGTGACTGTGTGCATATGTTCTTTGCACATTTGACTCCTTCCAATGGCGGGAACGTCTAATGCTGGTTTGTTTCATCGATGCAAAAGGAATTGTTTACTGAATTTGTTCCTCCTGGTTAAACTGTTAGCCAGGCATTTTACTTGGCAGTTCTGAAGTGTTTGTGAGAGGCAGTGAGATGAAAATGTCACAACCTGTGACAAAGTGGAGAGTGGTGGTTTCATCAAGACAATGCGCCTGTGCTATTGTTGTTGTTGTTAGCACTCCGTCGCTTACGACGTCGAGGGTTCCAGTTGATCCGATCAACGGAACAGCCTGCTCGTGAAATTAACGTGCAAGTGGCTGAGCACTCCACAGACACGCGTGCCCTTAACGTAGTTCTCGGGGATATTCAGCGTGACAAGGCTGACCCTTTGAATTACAGGTACAACAGAAACAGGAAGTAAGAGTGAGAGAAAGTTGTGGTGGAAGAGTACAGCAGGGTTCGCCACCATCCCCTGCTGGAGCCTCGTGAAGCTTTAGGTGTTTTCGCTCAATAAACACTCACAACGCCCGGTCTGGGAATCGAAACGGCGATCATATGACCGCGAGTCCGCTGCCCCAACCACTGGGCCATTGCGCCTGTGCACACCGCCTTGAATGTGAGAGTTTTTAACCAAAAATGGCATGACCTGCTTACCCACCCTCCCTATTCACCTGATCTTGCTCTCAGCAACTTTTTATATTTTCCCCCAAATGAAAAAAGTCCTTAAAGGAAAACGTCTTATAGATGCGGAAGAGGTGAAGGAAAGGATGACGAAGGCGCAAGAGTTGTAGGACTGCTTCGAACAGTGGAAAACACATCTGGGCCGATGCATTATTTCAAACAGAGAATACTTTGAAGATGATAAAAATGTAAAGATGTAAAGCTAAGTGAATAAAATAATATTGTAAAATTCTAGTTTGTTTTGGGTACCCCCTCATACAAGGCTGTTGTATGTGCAAGTGTCTTCTACTATAGCCTCAGGCCGACCAAAGCCTTGTGAGTGGATTTAGTAGACGGAAACTGAAAGCCCGTCGTATATGTATATATATGTGTGTGCGTGTTTGTGTGTCTGTCCCCTCCCCAACATTGCTTGACAACCGATGCTGGTGTGTGTACGTCCCCGTAATTTAGCGGTTCGGCAAAAGAGACCGATAGAATAAGTACTAGGCTTACAAAGAATAAGTCCTGGGGTCGATTTGCTCGACTAAAAGGCAGTGCTCCAGCATGGCCACAGTCAAATGACTGAAACAAGTAAAAGAGTAAAGAGTAAAATGATACAATCAGCTGAAATGAATGTATTTTACAGCTTAATTTCATGCAAAAGTCAAGTCCGTTCAAAGTTTTCAAGGAAACTATTTATTTATACATGGACATTACAATAATCATACAATAATAACAAAATAATGATTACAATAATAATAAAATAAAACCTTTTGAAACCAACACACACAAGGTCACCACTGATTTTATGATAAAAACGTCCTACATCAAAATTACATAAATCTGCTGTGTAGTAAGCTAGCTTCCCTACCATATGGTCCCAGGTTCAGTCCCACTGCATGGCACCTTGGGCAAGTGTCTTCCACTATAGCCTCAGGCCAACCTAAGCTTTGCGAGTTGATTTGGCTGCCCTAACCATCACCATCAATTTCACTGGGAAGCGAAACAAACCTATTTGCATATGCTCCACAAGGAAAAACAAGGAATATTGTTTACAATGAGGTGTTCTAATCACAACAAGAATGTATTTTATTGTGGAACCAGCACACAAGAGGCTGATATGTTGCTAGCAACATTAGAGTGCCGATGTCTTTGCTCATTTACCACCCACTTCACATTGTGTAATCTTAGCAGATGAGTCATTCATTATAGATATCATTGTGATGTAGTTTTTTGTCAAAACAAATACATTTGTGTTTGGTTAAAGCAGAATTTTGAGAAAATGATTTACCGCAGTTATCACAGTGATATGGTTTTTCTCCTGTATGAATGTATTTGTGACTAGTTAAAGTGCCACTTACAGAGAATGATCTGCCACATATATTACACCGATATGGCTTTTCTCCCGTATGAATGCGTTTGTGCTTAGTTACATCACTATTTTGGTAGAAAGATTTACCACAAATATCACACTTATAGGGTCTATCTCCTGTATGAATACGTCTATGATTTATCAAATGAGCTGTTTGAGAGAATGATTTATCACACATCTCACAGTGATATGGTTTCTCGCCTGTATGAGTACGACTATGAACAGTTAAATGACCTGCCTGAGAGAAAGATTTACCACAGATATCACAGCGATATGCTTTCTCTCTTGTATGAGATTTGTTGTGTCTCGTTAACTGACCTGTTTGAAGGAATGATTTACCACAGATATTACAGTTATATGGTTTATCCCCTGTATGAATACGTTTGTGAACAGTTAATACGTATCTATAAGTGAATGATTTATCACAGATATCACAACGAAATACATTTTCCGTTGCATGAATGTATCTCTTGTGTGTTGTTAAGAGACTTGCTTTTGTGAAAGACTTACCACATATGCCACAGTCATATGACTTTCCTTCTGAATGAATATATTTATGAACAGTCAATGCACTTGCATAAGCAAACGATCTACCACAGGTGTCACAGTGATATGGTTTTTCCCCTGTATGAATACGTTTGTGACAAGTTAATGCACTTCTATAAGCAAATAATTTACCACAGATATCACAGTGATACGGTTTCTCCCCAGTATGACTACGTCTGTGAAGATTTAGTGAACTTCGGTGAACGAATGATTTACCACAGATATCACAATGATATGGTTTCTCCTTTGTATGAATGCATCTTCTGTGTAACGTTAACTGACTTGCTCCAATGAATGATTTACCACAAATGTCACAGTGATATGGCTTTTCCCCTGAATGAATACGTTTGTGAACAGTTAATGCACTTGAAGTAGTAAATGATTTTCCACAGATATCACAATGATGTATATTTTCCCCTGTATGAATACGTTTGTGAACAGTTAATGTACATTCATGACTAAATGATTTACCACAAATGTCACAGTGATATGGCTTCTCCCCTGAATGAATACGTTTGTGAACATTTAATGCACTTGAAGTAGTACATGATTTTCCACAGATATCACAATGATGTAATTTTTCCCCTGTATGAATACGTTTGTGAACAGTTAATGTATATTCATGACTAAATGATTTACCACAAATGTCACAGTGATATGGCTTCTCCCCTGAATGAATACGTTTGTGAACATTTAATGCACTTGAAGTAGTAAATGATTTTCCACAGATATCACAATGATGTATATTTTCCCCTGTATGAATACGTTTGTGAAGAGTTAATGTACATCTATGACTAAATGATTTACCACAGATATCACACTGAAAAGGTTTCTCCCCAGTATGAGTTTGTTCGTGGATAGTTAATGTGCTCCCAGAAATGAATGATTTATCACAGATATTAAAGTGATATGGTTTTTCTTGAGAATGAGTGTGTTTCTTGTGCAACATTAATTCACTTGTTCCAGGGAATGATTTATCACAGATAGCACAGTGAAATAGTTCGTCACTTGAATAAATACACTTGTGAACAGCTAATTCACTTCCATCAGAGAAAGATTTACTGCAGATATTGCAGGTATACGATTTCTCTCCTGTATGCAATTGTTTCTTGTGTAATGTTAACTGGATTGTTTGAGTAAATGTTTCTCCACAGGTATTGCAGTGATAAGGCTTTTCCCCTGTATGAATACGTTTGTGAACAGTTAATCCACTTCCATCAGAGAAAGATTTACCACAGGTATTGCAGGTATATGGTTTCTCTCCTGTATGCAAGCCTCTCTTGTGTGTTGTTAACTGACTTGTTTGAGTAAATGTTTTTCCACAGATATTACAGTGATAAGGCTTTTCCCCTGTATGAATACGTTTGTGAACAGTTAATTTACCTCTACAACTGAATGACTTACCACAGCTATCGCAGTGATATAATTTCTCTCCTGTGTGAATATGTTTGTGTTTAGTCAAAGTATTACCATCAACAAATACTTTACCACATACATCACAGTGATACGGTTTTTCCCCTGTATGAAAACGTTTGTGAACAGTTAATTTTCTTTTATAAGTGAATGACTTACCACAAATATCACAGTGATATGGTTCGTCCCCTGTATGAATACGTTTATGAATAGTTACTGTGCTACCATTACTGAAAGATTTACCACAGATATTGCACTGATATGGCTTCTCTCCAGTATGAATACGTTTGTGTGAATTTAAATGAACTTTTTGAAAGAATGACTTACCACATATATCACAGTGGTATGACTTCTCTCCCGTATGAATTATTTTGTGTTTAGTCAAATTACCTCTGTCAGAGAATGATTCACCACAAATATTACACTGATATGGCTTCTCTCCTGTATGAATACGTATGTGGCGAGTTAGGCCATTAGTGTGAGAGAATGATTTACCACAGATGTCACAGTGATATGGCCTTTCACCTGTATGAGTACGTTTGTGACCAACTAAGTGACCTCTTAGAGAAAATGATTTACCGCAGATATCACAGCTGTGAGGTCTCTCTCCAGTATGGAGATGTTTGTGAGTAATTAATGTACGTGATCGAGTGAATGATTTACCGCAGATATCACAGTTGTGTGGCTTCTCTCCTGTATGGAGATATCTATGTTCAGTTAAGTTAAGTTTTAGAGTGAATGATTTACCACAGATATCACAATGATGTCGTTTCTTTGCTTTCTCTTTTTTGTCAATACATTTATGAGTAGCAAGCTTACTTTTCAGAGAGAATGACTTTTTACAGATATCACAGTGGTATGATGATTCTCCAGTTGCTTTTGGCAATTCTTCAGGGAAATCCATTCTACTATATCTTCTTTTCTCAGGACTAGATATGGATATTTTTCATTTGTTAATCAAAACTTTATTACTGCAATGTTCTTTGATAATTCTTGCAAATTTAAATGGAACCCATAATCAGCTTGTATATATTCGAAGGCAATGAAGGAAAAGAATGTCACTCTCACAAGAAATATTTCTCAGTTTTTCGGCATGACATTTTACTAAAATCTTTAAAAGGTTATAAATATTGACAATCTATCTTCAATGCTGATGCTGTCTGGTATTCTGAAATGATAGAGAAATAGTTTAAGATATTGAAGATAATTTTTTTAAAAAATAAGAGATTTAACAGTGAAAATTTTTGTACAATTCTATATTGATAAATTATAATCTTTTACCACCACAACTGAACTTTACTTTTTGCATATCTACATTTTTAGATTGTGTAACACTACACATATTACAATAAACAATAGTGATTATACATTACATCTGGACTAATGCCTTCCAGTGGAGGCTCGCATATAGGGACTGTGGAACTGGAGCACCCCTTATTCCCACTCAATATTATCAATAACATTCAATATAACGAGTCCTTTTTTCTTTATACTTGTACATCATATAATCCTTAAGCTTAATGTCAGTAGCCATGCACTTCAAAATGATGAAGGTGCGAAGCCTTTGAAAAAAAAAATTTTAATCCAAACGTCATTTCCATTTCTCTCTACCTTCGTATTTTCACGATAACCATCGCCATTAATTCCCCCCCCCCCTCTTAATTTCCAAAGGCAGTGAGCTGGCAGACTCGTTAGCGGGCTAGGTAACATATTTAGTGGTATTTCGCCGTCTTTATGATTTGAGTTCAAATTCTGCTGAGCTTGACATTGTCTTTTGTCCTATCGGGGTCGATAAATTAAGTATCAGTCAAAAACTGGGGATCGATGTGATTAATTTACCCCTTCCCCACAAATTTCACAAAATCCTTTTGCCTATAGTAAAAAGGATTATATTCCATTCTCTAAAACACATTCAAATTTTTAGAAGAAAAAAATGAAATCCATGCATTTTAAACGTTTATTCCCTCCCCCGAATCACCACTAAAATTATTCCCCTGTCCCGTTATTGTCAGCCATATTATATTCCACATTCTGAAACATTTGGATTTCACATTTAAAATTAGACAAACAAAAAAATCTAAACAAATTCTCTGCATCACACCTTTCACAACAGCACAAGTTAATGTTTGAAAACCGAAATTAGAATTTTGAAAGTTTTTTGAAAAAAAGCATCTATAAAACGATGGCTTCAAGTTCAAATTGTAGGTAAGAATATTTCCAATTGAAAAAGAGTATAATGGCTTTAAATTTTGGCACAGAGCCAGCAGTTTATGAAAGGAGAAGGAAGTCAGTTATATCGATCTCAGTAGTTGGCTGATGCGCCGAAAATATGAAAGGTCATGTCGACCCGGGCTGAATTTGAGCTCAAAACAAAGGCCGTCGAAATGCCGATCCTTCGTTTTCAATAGGCAGAACATCAAATGTTCGTTAGTTTCTATGAGCACATATTGGCTTGATAACTGCGTTCTTGTTCTGTTTGACGTGTCGAAGAAGAAGCTCATGGGTGTACGTCTCTGTGTGTGTGTGTGTTCGCGCGCTCGTTTTCTTCTTGGAAATTTACGGATTTTACATACTCACAGGATGCAGGTAAGAAGAAATATGCAAGGCATTTTTCTTTAAAGTTTAAAATGCGACATTGTTTTTTGTTATATCTACATTCCACACACATAAATACAGGATAAACATGCACGCACGCACACACACACACACACACACAGAAGTACACCAACGAGCATCCTCTTCCATTTCGACATGTCAAACAGAATAAGCAGGTGACAAGGCAACACGTGCTCACGGAAACTAATGAATATTTGTTTATGTTCCGCTTACGCGAAACGAAGAATGGCCAAGCAGGCATTTTTACGTGGCACTGTCATCGTATTAGCTGTCAGAAGTGAAAGTAGAAAAATCAGACAAGGAACGTTATTGCTGGTTTGAGTTGATTCTTTGGCTACTGACTGGCTAATATTTATTTTATTTCGTTTGTAATCTTGGTTTCTTAGCTGATATCGTATTGATGTTTTCAAAAATATTTGTACAGTTATCCTGTACATAAAACTCGGAACATGAACATTGTTATTTTTTTTTTTTTCAAGTTCAATACAATTACTGGTACTATTCAAGAAGAATGGTCCCGGTGCGCGCACTCGCGTTAGCTAGTCGATCCTACAACGACTATCTAGCACGTGTGCGCAAAACATGGTTGAGGGTTTTTTTAAAACAAAGTAAATAATTATTTTGGTAGAGACGGACTATATGTAATCTGAACCTCCCCCCCCCCTTATTTATTATTTTTTTTTTTACGGAATCCCACGTTTTAGGCTATGGAGACTCCGATTCAGAAAAAAAAATTTTTGAAAAATTTCACCCCCCCCCCCCCCAAGCAGGCTATTTACATGCTAGAAATAACAGCCAAATCTCACAAAACTAGTGTTAGGGTTAGGTTTAGGGTTAGGGTTAGGGTCAGGGTTAGGGTTTGAGTTAGGGTTAGGTTTACCCTGTGGATCTATATAAAAACCGGGGGGGGGGGGGTCGAAATTTTGAAAATCTTTTTCCAGAATCGGATTCTCCATGGTCTGAAACATAGGATTCCGTAAAAAAAAACAAAATTTAAAAGTGGGGGTATACCCAGATTACATATACTCCATCTCCACCATTATTTTTAAACGAAATAAATAAAACACAAAGTAAATCATCTTTTTTTTTTGTTGAATCTTCCCCATCTAATTATTAAAACGTCGTTTTAACCTATCTTTATCCTCTCTATCCCATCCTCCGTTGTATTTGCGCTTGCACATCATAGATTCATCTATTTCTACGACGTGCCCAAGTCCACCAATTTGGTAGGGGTTACGCAAAAAGATAACTGTTTTGTGCATGACGCGCCCAGTAGACGCAGGATCGACAAACCACGACTAGCTAGCGCGGATGCGCGCACCGGGACCACTCTTCTTGAATAGTACCCAATTACTATATTCTTGTAAAAAATACCTTTTGCCAATGTCGCTATGAGTTTTTACATTTCTATAATTACTGCCTACTGTATCTGAAAGAAATATATTATCCCCACTTCGATATAATTACCTTATCCTCCAAGTGTAGCGCTATTCTTTTACAGACATTATTACTGCATTCAAGCAAGGGCAGAATTCCACCGAAACAAACGTTAATCAACTTACCGTTTTCACATGCAGACAGTAAATTAGTGTGTTATACGTTTTTACCGAAGTAAATATCTGTTAGAATGAGGTTTACCAATGTTTTACGAATTTTACATAACACCAACATTCAAAGAGCACCACTTTTCTTCGTCAATAATATCCTAATGTAATACAATGAACAAGTGAAGCTGACTTTATACCTTTAACCGCAGTTTCGATGTGAAACGTTACAACTTCAGTGGTTGCGTCCCCTTGCAGATACATAAAGTCACAAGAGGGCGCTGGGTGTTGCAAGTGGTGAAGCGATTTTTCATAAAGTATTTATATCAGATACAATGTGTAGCCTTTAAAAACATGTTCTTTGGTTACATGTATAGGAAATTATGGTATCAGCATCATCATCGATTAACGTCCGCTTTCCATGCTGGCATGGGTTGGACGGTTTAACTGAGCTCTGGAGAGCCAGCAGCTGCACCAGGCTCCAATCTGATCTGGCAATGTTTCTACAGCTGGATGCCCTTCCTAATGCCAACCACTCCGAGATTGTAGTGCGTGCTTTTTTCGTGTCACTGGCACAGGAGCCAGTCAGCAGGGCCTGGCAACGATCACATTTGGATGGTGCTTTTTACATGCCACTGGCACAGGAGCCAGTCAGGCTTTTTGTTTTTTATGATAGTCTTATTTTCATAAAATGTGCTCAGCAGTCCATGCCATGTAAGTGCAGATCCCAGTGCTTTATGGGTTAAGTCATTTGATGAAGTCTTGGTGATTTCATTTCATCATTCAGTGACAGTTGAATCTATTTTTAACTTTTAATGTCACTATGTGACAAAACTTTGATCCACAGTAATGTTCTAATACTGGGATATTTAACAAGGCTATAGACAAACTATTACCCCTGGTGAGGCTTGATTAACCTAAGAAATGTTTGTATTAACAAAGTGAATACAAATATTTCAATTTCTTGAGGCAGATGTGTTTAAATAACAGGTGAATGAAGCTGTACACTTTTCAGGTTAAAACCTGTCAACAAATATAATTATCCTAAATTGCATTATTCTCATAAATTAAATTCAACTTGAAGCATAATATGCTTTAATAAAATAAAACATAAATTTTTACTAATTTTGATTTGAATTTTTCTCAATTTTGGTCTAAATTTAACTTTGAAAACAGCTGAAATGCTTTTGATCATATTTTGTTCTTACTCAGAGCTGACCTAGGGCTAAATCTGTTAGCTCTATTAATGTTGAATTAAGCATATTTTTAGTGGGAGTTCAAAAAACCCAGAATGAATTAGATTGCAGAGTATGAAATAATCTAAATAATTTATGTAAAACTTCATCAAATGCAAACAAACACAATTCATTTTTCATAGCCCTGAATCGATCAATAACCAATATGGAGATTTTCACAGAAAATGTGAAAGCAATTGTTATAGATAAAGAGAAGTATAACAGGTTAAAGGAAATATTTAGAAGGGATATTGATCCACCGGGAGTTGTGGTAGAGTTTGATGAACTGCCGCCAGTGATGGAATATAGAGAATTAGAACCATACATGAATTATTAAAAAAAGAGTAAGTAAAACTGCTTAAAAAAAAACGATGCTAATGGTAAAAAAAACAAACAAGAGGAATAAAAGAAAAGATTATAAACCGTCAGTAAAAGCATTCAAATGGTACTGCATGAGAGTGGGGCTCAAGCAGCCATTTCATCTTCATTTATTATATTAACATTTTTCTCACTTTCATTAGTTTTTGTGTTTTTGTCCCCATTGTGGTGTTCTGTCTGTCCCCCACCCCTCTGTGTAAATGCCTGAGTGCTTAAATAAAGAAATTAGTTGACAGAGTTGATCATCCACATTGGTTACTGTGTTAGTTTAATATCGTAACTATGTTTGGATTAATATGGAGTGCATTCTGTGTGAGCATATTAATTCTGCAAATATCCATTTGGGTAATACTACACTTATGCCCAATGTGCACAACTTAAGGTCATAACAGTTTTTGATAGCTGGCTGCTCTACCAATTATGTACTGGATGTATTTTATTGTGGAATTAGCAAAAGAGAGTCTGTTATGTTGCTGGCAACATTAGCGTGCTGATGTTTCTGTTCATATACCACTCACTTCAAACAGTTCATGTTTCTTAGCAGGAAAGTCCTTCGTTACAAAGAAAGATTTTTCACAGATATCAGTGATATTATTTTCCTTTGGAATGAATCTTTTTGTGTCTTGTCAAATCACTATTTTGAGAAAACGATTTACCACATATTTCACAGCGATGTGGTTTTCTTCCCGTATGAATGTATTTGTGAGTAGTTAAATTACTACTTCCAGAGAATGATTTACCACATATATTACACTGATATGGTTTTTCTCCTGTATGCATGCGTTTGTGCTTAGTTACATCACTATTTTGGAAAAATGATTTACCACAAATATCACATTCATATGGTTTATCTCCTGTATGAATACGTCTGTGACTGGTTAAATGAGCTGTTTGAGAGAATGTTTTACCACAAATGTCACACTCATACGGTTTGTCGCCTGTATGAATACGTTTATGACTAGTTAAATGACCTGTCTGAGAGAATGATTTTCCACAGATATCACAATGATATGGTTTCTCTCCAGTATGAGTGTATTTGTGCTTTGTTAAATGACATCTTTCAGAGAACGATTCACCACAGATATTACAGTGATATGGCTTCTCACCTGTATGAATTCGCATGTGCCTAGTTAGGCCATACCTTTGAGAGAAGGATTTACCACAGACACTACAATGATATGGCCTTTCTCCTGTGTGAATACGCTTGTGAGCAGTTAATGCTCTTCCAGCAGTGAATGATTTACCACAGGTTGTACAGTGATATGGTTTCTCCCCCCTATGGGAATGTTTGTGAGTATTTAAAGAACGTGCTCGAGAGAATGACTTACCACAGATATCACAGTGATATGATTTCTCTCCTGTATGAATGCGTTTCTTGTGTATTGTCAAGTAACTACTTTGCGAGAATGATTTACCACAAGTATCACAGTGATATGGTTTTTCCCCTGTATGAATACGTTTGTGAACTGTTAATGTACCTCTATAACTGAATGATTTACCACAAGTATCACAGTGATACGGCTTCTCTCCTGTATGAACACGTTTGTGAACAGTCACTGCACTTCCATCAGCAAAAGACTTGCCGCAAATGTCGCAATGATATGGTTTCTCTCCTGTGTGTATGTGTTTGTGCTTAGTTAATGCACTTCCATCAGTAAATGATTTACCACAGATATCACAATGATATGGTTTCTCTCCTGTATGTATATATCTATGTTCATTTAACTTACTTCTTGCAGAGAATGACTTACCACAGATATCACAGTGATATGGCTTTTCCCCTGTATGAATACGTTTGTGAAGAGTTAATGTACCTCCGTAAGTGAATGATTTACCACAGACATCACAATGATATGGCTTCTCTCCTGAATGTATGTGTTTGTGCCTAGTTAACACACCTCCATCAGTGAAGGACTTACCACAGATATCACAATGATATGGTTTTTCACCTGTATGAATACGTCTGTGACTGGTTAAGCGTATTTTTCCAGAGCATGATTTTCCACAGATATCACACTGATACGAATTTTCTCCAGTATGAATGCGTTTGTGATTGATTAGGGTACGAATTACAGAGAATGATTTTGCACATATGTCACAGTGATATGGCTTCACACCTGAATGAATACGTCTGTGGTGCATAATCAAGTAGGTTCTTTGAGAGAATGATTTACCACAGATATCACAGTGGTAAGTTTTGCCTCCTGTATGAATACGTTTGTGAACAGTTAATGTACTTCCATCAGTGAACGACTTACCACATACATCACATTGATATGGCTTCTCTCCTGTATGAATACGTATATGAGCAGTTAGGGCACTTCCCTTAGTGAACGATTTACCACAGATACCACAGTGATATGGTTTCTCTTTTGCATGAACACCTCTTTTGTGTACATTCAAGTGACTTGTTCTAGAGAAAGATTTACCACAAATATCGCAGTGATACGGTTTTTCCCCAGTATGAACACGCTTATGAACAGTTAACGAGCACCCATACGTGAATGATTTACCACAGACATCACATTGATATGGTTTCTCTCCTGAGTGAATGAGTTTGTGTTTGTTTAAGGTATTTCCATCAGCATATGATTTGCCACAGACATCACAGTGATATGGTTTCTCCCCAGTATGAATACGTTTGTGAGAAGTGAAATGAACTTTTTGAAAGAACGATTTCCCACAGATATCACAGTGATACGACTTCTCTCCTGTATGAATGTATTTGTGTTTCGTTAAATTACCCCTTTCAGAGAATGACTCACCACAAATATTACACTGATATGGTTTCTCTCCTGTGTGAATACGTATGTGACTAGTTAGGCCATCACTTCGAGAGAATGATTTGCCACAGATATCACAATGATATGGTTTTTCCCCAGTATGAATACGCCTGTGACCAGCTAAGTGACCTCTTACAGAGAATGATTTTCCACAGATATCACATTCATATGGTTTTTCTCCAGTGTGAATGCGTTTGTGAATAGTCAAGGTATGTATTCGTGAGAACGATTTACCACAGGTCTCACAGTTATGTGGTTTCTCCCCTGTGTGAACACGTTTATGTTTAGTAAGGCTACTTTTTAGAGAGAATGTTTTTTGACAGATATTACAGGGATATAATGATTTTACTGCTTCCTTTGGCAATTCTTCAGAATTCATTTTTCTGAATTTTTTTTTTTTCTCACACAACAAATATGGTATTTCATCTGTCTTTACATTCTGAGTTCAAATTCCACCAAGATCAACTTTGCCTTTTATCCTTTCAGGGTCAATAAATTAAGTACCAGTTGTGTACTGGGGTCGATCTAATTGACTGGACTCTCCCCAAAAATTTCGGGCCTTGTGCCTAGAGTAGAAAAGAATATTTCCAGAGTAGCAAACTCATTAGTAAATCTGTCCAAATTTAATTGGAATGCAAAACCATCTCATAAACTTTTTAGAGAATAAAGAGAAATGTCTCGCTCAGAAGAACCAACTCTCAGTAACTCAAAGATAAATTCATAGAAACTGTGTGTTGAAACTCTTCTGTATAACATCTTCCTTTTGTTGTAATGACGATATATATTGATGATGTATCTTTCATGGCAATGTCATCTGGTATTCTGAAACGACAGAGAAATAGTTTAAGATACTGAAGATGATTAAAAAGAAGAGATTCTACAGAAAAATTTTCCTACAATTCTATATTGATAAACTATAAACTTTTACCTCAACAACTGAACTTTACATTTTAATTTGTTATTCAAGTTACACCATACAAAGTTGTGTGACGTTTACATATTTACAAACTATAAATACACCTTCAGATTGTGTAACATTACATATATTACAATAAACACTAGCAATTATGCACTAATCAGGACATCTTCATATTCAGTAATGTTCTCAGAGTTTGAAACGGAACCCTTTATCAAATCTACAGGAGTGTATTGATCTCATTTCATTGTCCATACCAGAAATATTCTCCTTACTAATTATTATTCTACTTGTGATGCCATTACTTTGTTACACTTCTACCAAATTATATGTATCTAGACATACTGAGGGATTGAACTGACCACAACAGCATAAACTATTACACTTAACAATTGACATTCAATCTATGCTTATATTCACTATACCAAAATTTACAGTATAGGCGACACTAACATTTTCTCTTTCTAGAAACATCTCTTGTCATTGTTACATAATCCCTGATCAATCTTACTAAGCACACCAGTGACCAATACATTCCAGCCATGAAACTGTCATTCTTCCCTGTGACATTAGAATGGAAAAAAAATGTCCTGTCTTATTTCTAACATGGTCACATGGAGGACACTTTTTTAATACCCAATACATTTTTTCATTCTAATGGTGTTGTTTTTTTCTTTGCGGATTATTACTCTATTACTCTATATTTCTTTTGTTTCTTGGCTCCGGTGAGGCGTCTCAGAACATTCACGATGTGAACGTTCCGAGCCCCCTCCTCACCCACCCACCCATTCGCGAACGCGCATTTTTTTCTTCATATTCGTTCCCAGCAAGTTGTTTTACACCTATTAGAATAATTTTTTTTTTAATTTTGTTACCGGGTCAAACGCTTTAGTTGGACCAAAGAAACAATATGGATGATTGAAGGGCGGTGGTAAAGAGTACGCCCACCACCCGTTTTCGGCGTAACCCTAACCCTAAACGCCGAAAACGGATGGTGTGCGTATTCTTTACATTTGCCGAATGAACGGATAAATGGAAGAAACATTATTTCGAAAAATTATTTCTTAAAAAAAAGGTAACCTAACCAATAACCGTATACATTTTTGGGGAAAAAAATCCTGTCCCTAAAATGTCTATGGTAGATAATTCTCTACAGGAAATACATATTTAGTCACAGACAGGAGAGAACTTGTATCAATGATGTATGCGGGGAAATCATTCCACTTGCTTTAACAGTTTTTCTTAACTTCATCGATCGTTGAGAGTTTTAAGAAAATATATTTAATGCGGAATCTTTCTTTCAACGGCCTTGTATTCAAGACCATTCTTGAAACAAAACAGGCGACATTAATATACAAACAAAACATCTATTACACTATTTTTCTTTTGTTTCTTGGCTCCGGTGAGGCGTCTCGGAACATTCAGGATGTGAATCTTCCGAGGATTCTCCCCCCCCCCTTCGCGAGCGCGCGTTTTTTTCTTCATATTCGTTCCCAGCAAGTTGTTTTACACCTATTAGAATAATTTATTATTTTTATTTCCCACCGGGTCAAACCCTTTAGTTTGACCCAAAACATGTAGCATATCGTAATATCCATTCACCTCCTTTCTTCTCTTCTAAGTTTTCACACTTACATATTTTTTTTTACATAATTACTACAGCATCCAAGTGAAACACAATTCTACTATTTATATACATTATTACAACATTAAAGAAACGTTGATCAACTTACTGTTTTCCGGAAGAAATCATTTCATTGTTAGATTAAGGTTTACAAATGGTTTAACAACTTAATGCGACATCAACATTTATAGAGCTTAATATATTCCTGTTTTGTCAGACAGTGAAACTGACTGTAGCCGCAGTTTCGATACGTAATATTTAGAAGGATATATTTAAGATAAAATATTTATGTTATTGACACATTTTGTTAGATTTAGAATATCAAAAGGATATTATTCGGTAGAAGAAATTCATTAAAAATTTTAATCATTTATTCAGATATAAAAACAAAGTCACTACGATCAAGAAAGACTAAACAATTAAAAGTAAAATTAAATTAATTACAGTTATAAATCCACACATAGGACCACCTTTCGTTGTACACATTAAAGAATCCTCCTCATTACACATATTATATATGGGATACTAAAATTACACGAACAAAACAATCACCGTAGTCCCATAATATCTCAAATATATGCACCTGCACATTCAATCGCGAAACAAAAAAGCAAGTATTATCAGAATATACGCACCTGATAAACGTAATATTCGTATAAGATCACCTGACGATTTTTTTCAGATTTTTGTAGAAAGTAATACAAACTATATCTCCGCATAGGTTATCTGCTAATGTCCCGCTGGCAGAAACTAGAAATCGTATTAGCGAAAGTATATAAACTCCCCCAAAATAAAGCCAGCCGCGATATCGTTTACTTTTTACTTGTTTCAGTCATTAGACTACGGCAGAATTTTAGTCGAATGAATCGACACCATTATTTACTTTTTAAGCCTGGTACTTACTCTATTAGTCACTTCAGTCGAATCGCTATGTTGTTGTTGGCACTCCGTCGCTTACGACGTCGAGGGTTCCAGTTGATCCGATCAACAGAACAGCCTGCTCGTGAAATTAACGTGCAAATGGCTGAGCACTCCACAGACACGTGTACCCTTAACGTAGTTCTCGGGGATATTCAGCGTGACAAGGCTGGCCCCTTTTAATTACAGGCACAACAGAAACAGGAAGTAAGAGATGGTTGTGGTGGAAGAGTACAGCAGGGTTCGCCACCATCCCCTGCCGGAGCCTCGTGGAGCTTTAGGTGTTTTCGCTCAATAAACACTCACAAAGCAAGGTCTGGGAATCGAAACCGCGAGTCCGCTGCCCTAACCACTGGGCCATTGCGCCTCCACCGAATCGCTATGTAATGTAGATGTGTTTCTAAGTAGGTGAATTATTTGATAGAGGACCGTCCACTGATATCAATGTAGTTTCTCTCCTTTCTAAATACATTTGTGAGCAACCAATGCTTTTCAGCAAATGATGGACTTACCAGAGATATGGCTTCTCTCCTGAAAGAGTACATTTGTAAGATGTTAAAGTACTGTGATTTACAACAGATGTTGTAGTGATATGGTTTCTGTCCTGTATGAATGCGTTTATGCCTAGTGACATCACAATTTTAGAAGAATGGTTTACCACAGATCTAACAGCAAAGTGGTTTCTTTCTTGCATGAATATGTTTGACACTCAGTATACCCTTAGTAAAAGATTTACCACAGATATCAGTGATATGGTTTCTCTCCTACATGTATATGTTTCTGTACCTCCATAACTGAATAATTTACCAGATGTCACAGTGTATCCTGGACGTACACAGACTAGAACATCAATTGGTTGTTCACAACCTGAATACCTTTCATTACAAATCCACTCAATCAGAGCAGACCTGGGCTACACAGCTACCACTACTGTTTTGTGCTTTCTTGCTCTTATGGCAGTAATAAAAATCCCTGTAAATGATTATTTATATTTTTTAGGCCAAGGGCTCTATAATGAAACAATTGGTAGAAAAGTGAACTCTCTTGAGATGTTAAGAGATGAAATTTAACTCCGGTCAACTTTAAATTTGATCAACTGAAGATCAATAAAGCAAATACCAACCAAGAACTAATATTACACAAACCCTCAAAAAAAAAAAAAAAAATTTCAATGCATTTGCTAATGTTATGGATATTTATTTATTTACAGAAACTAATTGCAGCAAAAAATTAAGTTAGTACCTAAACTTTTACTGCAACATTCCTACATCAATATTCTCACACAAAAGAACAAATACTTCCTTAACACTTTGACCTCAAACATTTTTGACTACTACAAACATATTATATATTATTTCTTCCTTTACAAATCCCAGTTTATTGATGATGATCTTGACACACTAAAATTACACATCAAGATCAGGCTTGCATCTTTTGTTTCCACTTTTCCCATATCCCTTACATTCTATTTTCACACCACCATATAACATTGCAGTTCAGTGTATTTTATACTTGATGAAAGTATACTCTTGTTACTTACCTGATTTTCCCTCACTATATTCTTATTCTGGTTACAATGCTTTCAGACCTCTTTCTTCCATTGCAGACTACAGGATAGTTACAGAAACTATCAACTACTTGTATAAAACCTTCTGAACATTACAACCAATTCATTTTACTAGTGCTTTGACTGCTAACTACTACTGTGCATATCACACAGTCTTTATTCACTTGTCAGCATATCCTTGATTGCACTACATTTATGCACAAACAGATTACACTGAATGGAATTCCTACCTCATAACCTAATAACACTACTATTTCCCTGATGGTATCAGAATGTTGTCTTCATTTCTATTTACTGAAACATTTCCATGAGAATTTGAAGCACAATTGATCTGAGATTTTGTTTCCACGTATGGAATTTCTTCTCTAAATTTTCCACAATCTCTGCTATAAGGAATAAGTCTGCAGCATAGGTGAGGTTTTAAATTCCTGATATAATTTCAAGAACTATAAAGAAGACAAGGTTGAGAACCAAGCCTTGATGGGTACCTAACTGAACCGTTAATTCCTCACACAACTCCTCACCAGCTCTTATTTTTCTACCTATGTCTCTCGCTATTTTATCCCCTATTTTCAACTCAGACATCACTATGAGCAAAGGCATGTCTACTGACCAAAATAATTTCTTCAGTCATATATCTAATGTTTTTTGTTCAATACTAGAGCAGATTAGACAGATGTTTTCCCTGTTAATCCTATATCTTCAAAGGCACAGAGCAACCAGTCAAAATGTTAAAATCATCAGTTTCAGGTTGTTGTTGTTGCCAACAGAAAAGAAGAGGAGGAGGAGAAGAAAACATCATTGAAGTGGTTTTGTTGTTAGTTTTATTGTTAGGGAATCGTGAAGTGTTCTGGGTGGCTTTGGATAGGAGATGTGGGTTGGTTGGTTGGAACTCCGTCACTTGTGACAACAAGGGTTCCAGTTGATCCGATCAACGGAACAGCCTGCTCGTGAAATTAACGTGCAAGTGGCTGAGTACTCCACAGACATGTGTACCCTTAACTTAGTTCTTGGGGATATTCAGCGTGACAGTGTGACAAGGCTGACCCTTTGAAATACAGGCACAACAGAAACAGGAAGAAAGAGTGAGAGAAAGTTGTGGTGAAAGAGTACAGCAGGGTTCGCCACCATCCCCTGCCGGAGCCTCGTGAGGCTGTAGGTGTTTTCGCTCAATAAACACTCACAACGCCCGGTCTGGGAATCAAAACCATGATCCTATGACCGTGAATCCGCTGCTCTAACCACTGGGCCATTGCGCCTCCACTATCCTAAACTACAAAATTCTCAAAACAGAGTTTTTCTTAAATTGTATTATACTGGATTAAAATGCATCATAACCTTTATTCATTTTGATTAAAATTTTTCTCAATTTCAGGTGGAATTTGAACTTGAAAGTTTCTGGAATAGTAGTCATATTTTTTTTCTCAATCAGAGCTGACTGGGGAGCTGTGTTAGCTCCATATTTTCAGCAATGTGCAAAACTCAGAATGAATCAATTTGCAAAGTATGAAATAAACCAAAATAAGTCATGTAAAATTTTTATCAAATGCAATAAAATACGAACAACAATCTGATCCATCTAAAATACAATTCATTTTCATAATCCCAAATCAATCAGTAATGAATCCAATGTAATGTAGTTAATGAATCAATAGTTATTACAACTACAGAACAAAAATAAAAAGGATCCAAGTACAAGATGAGTCAGGAATAAGATTTCACTTGTACATTCCCTTTTGGGGGGCATGGTTTCTTTAGCTGGCTGTCCTAACTATCACCATGAATTTCACAGTGCACTGGATGTATTTTGCTGTGGAGCCAGCAGTAGACAAGTTGCTATGTCCAAGACAAGATTAGAATTCTGTCTCCATTCATTTGCCTCCCATTTTACAGAGAGAATGTTTTTAAGTAGGTGAGTCATTTGTTACAGAGACTGATTTATCAGAGCCACCATTGGGATAAGGCTTTCCTTTGAAATGAATAAATTTGTGTTTAGTAAGGTCACCATTCCTAGAAAATGATTTTTCACAGATATCACACTGATATGGTTTCTCGCCTGTATGAATGTATTTATGAGTAGTTAAGGCATTACTAGCAGAGAATGACTTACCACAGATATTACAGTCATATGGTTTTTCTCTGGTATGGATGCGTTTGTGCTTAGTTACATCGCTATTTTGAAAGAAAGATTTACCACAAAACTCACATTGATATGGTTTCTCTCCTGTATGAATACGTCTATGAATTTTTAAATGACTTGTTTGAGAGAATGATTTACCACAGATATCACAATGGTATGGTCTTTCGCCTGTATGAATACGGTTGTGAATAGTTAAATAACATGTTTGAGAGAATGATTTACCACAGATATCACAGTGATATAGCTTCTCTGCGATGTCAGAGTGATATGGTTTCTCACCTGTATGGATACGTACATGCCTAGTTAGGTCATAACTGCGAGTGAATGATTTACCACAAACATCACAGCGAAATGGTTTCTCTCCTGTATGAGTGTGTTTATGATTAGTTAATTGGGTATTTTGACAGAATGATTTGCTACAGATATCACACTGATATGGCTTTTCCCCTGAATGAATACGTTTATGAGCAGTTAATGCATTTCCACGGGTGAATGATTTACTACAGATATCACAGTGAAATGGCTTTTCTCCAGTATGAATACGTTTATGAACAGTTAATGCACTTCCACTTGTATACGATTTTCCACAGATTTCACAATGATATAGCTTCTCACCAGTATGAGTGTATCTATGTCTTTTTAACTGACCTTTTTCAGAGAAAGATTTAGCACAGATATTACAGTGATACGGCTTTTCACCTGTATGAAAACGCATATGCCTAGTTAGGTCATAACGTCGAAAGAATGACTTACTACAGACACTACAGTGATAAGGTTTCTCTCCTGTATGAATACGTTTGTGAGCAGTTAAAGTACTTCCGTAATCAAATGACTTACCACAGATATCACAGTGATATGGTTTCTCTTTTGTATGAATGCGTCTGTTGTGTAGTGTTAAATGACTTGTGAGAGGGAAAGATTTACCACAGATATCACAGTGATATGGTTTTTCCCCAGAATGAATACGTTTGTGAATAGTTAATAAACTTGGATAAGTAAATGATTTACCACAAATATCACAATGATATGGCATCACTTTTGCGTGATTGCCTTTCTCTCCCATATGAATGCGTCTCTTGTGTATCGTTAACTGACTTGATTGAGAGAATGATTTACCACAAGTATCACAGTGATATGGTTTTTCCCCCGTGTGAATACGTCTGTGAACGATTAATGCACTTCCATCAGTGAATGACTTACCACAGATATCACACTGATATGGCTTCTCTCCAGTATGAATACGGTTATGAGAATTTAAGTGATATCTTTGAAAGAATGATTTTCCACAGATATCACAGTGATACGACTTCTTTCCTGTGTGAATGTATTTGTGTTTGGTTAATTTGTATGTTTCAGAGAATGATTCACCACAAACATTACACTGATATGGTTTTTCACCTGTATGAGTACGTATATGGCTAGTTAAGCTACTAGTGCGAGAGAATGCTTTACCGCAGATATTGCAATGATACGGTTTCTCACCTGTGTGAGTACGTATGTGATTTGTTAAGTTACTTCTTAAAGCAAATGATTTACCACAGATATCACAGTTGAATGGTTTTTCTCCTGTGTGAATACATTTGTGTGTAACAAGTTTACTTTTCAGAGAGAATGACTTTTTACAGATATCACACTGGTATGATGATTCCCCAATTCCTTTTGGTGATTCTTCAGGCAAATTCATTCTTCTGCAATATTTTTTTCTCATAAAAATATTTGGATTTTTCCTTTTTTTTTTTTTTTACCTTTTATTATTTACTCCTATGTTGATCAAAACTTTTCTAATGCAATATTTACATGAACTTTCATCTCTGTTGATTTCAGAAATGGATATCAAGGTTCTTTGTAAATCAGTCCAAATTCAACTGGAACACAAAATCATCTTGTACACACTCCAGACAACAAAGGAAAGAAACAGCACGCTCACAAGAAATACTTATCGGTTTTTCTGTGAAACATTTTTCTTTTGTCTTTAAAAGATTATATAGATATTGATGTTATGTCTTTAATGACAATGTCATCTGATATTCTGAAATGATAGAGAAATAGCATAAGATATAAATGTTAATTAAAAAATAGAGATTTTACAATAATTTTATTTAGCATGATAAACTATAAACTTTTACCTCAAGAATTGAACTTTACATTTGAATTTGTACTTAAAATTACATGATACAAAATTGTGTGTAGTTTACAAAGGTTAGGTGTTTCAGGAGGGGTGGGGAACTTCGGAAAATTCACCGGTGTCCACTTCAATTCGCCTTAACTTTCAAGAAAAGGGATATTTTTTAAAGAGATCCTTTACAAATATACCTCGGACTATGAAGATTCCGAGGACATAGGAATTTTGTGGGAAAATAAATTGGGGGTTACTTCTGAGAATCGTTCCTCACTCGGGGGTGTTTCGGAACAAGTCGTTCATATTTGTTTCATTTTCTCCGTTTTGTGCGTTTGTGCATCCATAGATTTTTACGCACACACACACATATGTAATTAAAAAAGTTCAAATGGGGAATTATTTCATTCAATATCATGTTTATTATAGAGATTATGCAACAAATTATATATTACACATCTATACTTAACTGTGCGTATATATTACTTATTTTTGCTTCTGCCTTTCTATTAGAACCGTTTACCTGGGAATTTACTTAAAGTGGAAAAAAATCGTATGCAACAGATGAGTCGTCTTAGGGGCTAATGCAGTTTCGCACCTCTCCTTGAAAAATGCAGAAACAAGACGACTTGTTCCGAAACACCCCTGAGTGGGGAACGGTTCTCAGAAATAACCCTCAATTGTTTTCCCCACAAATTCCTATGTCCTCGGAATCTAGAAAGCCCGAGTTATATTTGTAGAGAATTTCATTTAAAATATCCATTTTCTTGAAAGTTAAGACGAACTGAAGTGGACGCCGGTGAATTTTCCGAAATTCCCCACCCCATCCCTCCTAAAAGACTTTCCTCCAAAACTTTTGTATATTCGAAATCTACATGACAACACATATTCGAAGAAAATTTCATTAAAAAATATCCATTTTCCCGAAAGTTATGATCATCCAAAGTTGTGGTGGTGGGGAGCAGAAATCTGTAGTTATGCCCAAAATCCTTCCTTTGGCATCAGAAACAGAAACGAACACAAAATTAAAATATCTAGGTCAAATGAAAGAGGATCAGTTTAATAATGGTACATGATAAGAAATTAACGAAACTCGACTAGATGAAAAAGATTCAACATAAAATATGCTCTATAGCTTCTTCACGATCTTCTAGAATGGCCCTCCCCCGATATATTTAAGGGGAAGAGATTGAAATTAGTCATTACTCATTTTACCCCGTTTTAGACATTTGAAAATAATCAAATTAGACATTAGTGTGAGAAAAATTGACTTAGAATCCAACAGAGAAAAGAATATTAATTATTAAACACCAAAAATTATCCATATATTTTTATTAGCAAACTCAATTACAAAATCGGATTGAGGAAAAATTTCTTGAAAAAAAAAAAAAGTACCTGTTACCTAACTGTTTCGGACACTGAACTTTGCTGACCAACTTTTTTTACTCCTAAAGGTGATGCAACAGTACAAAATGACGATGCAATATTTACAATGTATTGATTTCAAATAGACAGGGAGAAAATAACGAGCAATCAGAAGTAACTCATTTTACTCCAGTTAATAATTTTGCCCCCCTCACCACCACCCTACAAAGGAAATATTGCACGTATGCAAATGAAAGTAGCAAATGTGTCAAAGATTACCTACCGTTCAATTTCATTTCTATTCTTGTAAGTTAATTTCTAGAGGATCTTTTCAAAAGCAGAGATCAATATTTCAGTTTGGTAGGATTGATTATCTTCTACATGAAAATCAGGACATGAAAATAATTTTACCGAAGTCACTGCTTAGCGCTTCTGTGCTCTTAAAGGAAATTTTTTTTTTTCTTACCATTGTCGTACGTTTTCAAATTTATATAATTACTGTATCTGAAAGGGTGCAGGTAGAATGGGAGGGGTGCTTAAAACTGGGATGGGGAGAAGGAATTAAAATTTTGAAAACGTGCTTTTTTTTTGCAAAATCGTAATCTTCTATATCGAAAACCTAGGAATCCGAAAAATGTTTCGACAAAACAAAACTGGAAGTGGGAGCAGTGCTTACTCTTTACTTCTGTCGCTGAAAGTAACATCTTTTCTCATTTATGTTTGCATTTCAGTATGATTATTTATTACCTTATCCTCCAAGTAAAACACAATTATTTACATACATTATTACAGCCTTAAAATAAACGTTTATGAACTTACCGTTTTCAGACGTAAACAGTGAATCAGTGCATTGAACGTTTCCACTAAACTATCAAAGTAAATATCTGATAGTTAGAACGCGATTTACCAATGTTTCATTAGCTTAATTCTATGGTGACATTCAAGGAATTCCTAATTAGTACAACCATAAAATACTAAAATATCACAATGAACAAGCGAAGCTGACTTTATGTCACCAACCGCATTTTCGATCTCTTATAAACTAATGTCCCCTTGGAGATGGCGTGAGCTGACAAGGAGACAGTGGGTGATACTGGTGAAGATGTGATTAGCCTTCGAAATAAATTATTGAAACCATTTATAATGCTTACATTTCAAAAGTATTTTTAAGAAAATTTTTTTTTTTTATCGCCAGCACTTGAATGTGATGTTTGTGTGAAGAAACACTGATAACAAACGACTGGACAATTTTAGTTTCGGTTTCGTGAAAATTACTTTTTCTCCGTTGAAGGAAGATGCCCACCAACAAAAGTTTGACAACGACCGCTTTAAACAATTATAACCATTCCTTGTTTTTGATAAACATATTCCCCATGTATGTATTATATTGTGTGTATACACACACACACACACATTCTGTCTGGTTATAATTTTCATTTATGTATTATTATAGGTATGTAACAAGATTTTAAAATTGTATATTTTGTCTGTGTGCTGAAGCAAATAATTAACTCATTGCAACACGTGTGTATATATAAAGACATAAAAATATGAAAAGTGTTTTCTGCCTATTTCTTTACACAATGTGGTTTGGACTCTGCATTTTAGCTTAGCTTTTGAAGTGACGATTGTGTTCATATTATAGTAAGATGTAAGAGTTTAACACAGAACTGTCTATTGAACCCAAACCTTGTGCTGCCATGCTGTACATGATAACACATCACCATCATTTAATATCTGTTTTCCATGCCGGCTTCAGTTGGATGGTGTGACTAAACTGGATCATGTTCCAGTCTGATTTGACTTGGTTTCTACAGCTGGATGCCCTTCCTAATGCCAAAGTAATACATCTGTCATTATAGATAAACTAGAATGTTATTGATTATATGACTGGTAACTTTGGAAGTATATTTGTGACACCATGGGGCTAGATGTGGCAGTTTACTCTTATTTAAGTATTTCTCCAATATTTATTTCCCAAGAAAGCACAAATTTATGCAATTCAACAATTTAAACTCAAGCGTTTTTATTACTGCAAACGTATCTTATATCTTATTCCTTCATTTCTAAATACTGGTTCACTGATGATGATGATCATTATCATCATCATCACCACCACCTCACACGCCTATTTCCTTGGGTTGTACAAGTCCTTTTCAACAGTGTCTTATCATTTATTGTATTTTACAAAAGAAACACATCCTGGGATCAGCTTTCATCATACCTGCCTTGGTCTTCCTTTCCCACAAGGATTTCCTGACACTTGTACATCCCATCTGTCATCATCTACACACACGCAATGTCTGTAACAATACATTCCTTCTTGCATGCTCCATTTCATTCCTCACTTCACTTATACCTTGCTGTTCATGCACTCAAAAATTTCTCATCTAGCACACTAAGCTTGCTTCATTTCTTTCCAGCATTCATAAATCCCTTACATTCAATGCCCAAACTACTATTTAGCACTGTAGCTCATACAATGTCTCCTCTTGCCTGATGAGAGTATTCTCTTGTTATTTACTTGTTTCTTCCCCTCCACCCCACCATATTCTTATTCTGGTGACTATACTTACAAAATTCCTTCATCCGCTGCAGATGAGGTCACCTCAGTTACATACACTATCAACTACCTGTATACAGCCTTTTGAATATTCCAAACAATTTATGTTACTGGTGCTCTGACTGCTAACTACTTCTGTGCATTTACCACAAACTCACTTATCAGCCTATTTTTGATTCCATTACACCTTCTTAGCACCAACAGACAACACTGAATATACTCTATGGAATTCTGGTCAACTATATTCTCATAAAAGGAATTTGCCTTGAAACATATTATGTTGGATGAAATGCATTGTAAATTATAAATATTTTTGATTTCATTTGTTCTCTGAGTTGAAATTTAAGTTAAAAAACAAGTGGAAATGGTTTTGGTCATACTTTTTATGATCAAATATATTAGATTGCAAAAATAAGTTATGTAAATAAAGAAATGGAACCCCACCAAAAAATTTGATCCTTCTAAAATACAACCAAATTTCATAACACCTGAATCTGATAAAATATATTTAATGAATCAAGCAGGGAAAAAAGTACGTTATAATTAGGCTTTATTCCATAAAATGTCTTAGATGAATCAAGAACAGTATTTCATTTCTATGCTCCATTTTTTTTAGATTGATTATTAATAATTGACTGCTCTTCCTGTCACCAACTCTTTTTGAAAGCATACATAATGCAGTACACCATCTGACTTCTGTTCATTTCCAGGCTAGTTTGTAGAACCTGTGTTTCTAAGATGAATGATTAGTCACAGCAAATGATTCACCACACATATAATTTTGATATGGATTTTCTCCAGAATGAGTACGTTTGTGCTTAGTCAAATCACTATTTTGAGAAAATGATTTACCACAGATATTGCAATGATATGGTTTCTGCCCTGTATGAATGTATTTATGAGTGGTTAAGGAACTACTTCCAGAAAAAGATTTACCACAGATATTACAGTGGTATGGTTTTTCGCCTGTATGAATGCGTTTGTGCTTAGTCACATCACTATTTTGGAAGAATGATTTACCACAGATATCGCACTGATAAGGTTTCTCTCCTGTATGAATACGTCTGTGAATAGTTAAATGAGCAGTTTGAGAGAATGACTTACCACAGACATCACAATGATATGGTTTTTCTCCAGTATGGGTGCGTTTGTGAGTAGTTAAACGAGTTAACTGCGAGAATGATTTACCACAGATATCACAATGATGTAACTTCTCTCCTGTATGTATATGACTATGTTCAGTGAACTTACTTCTTGCAGAGAACAATTTACCGCAGATTTCACAGTGATATGGTTTTTCACCTGTGTGTATACGTATGTGTTCAGTTAAAGCATTACCATGAAAAAATGATTTACCACAGATATCACACCGATATGGTCTCTCACCAGTATGAATATTTCTATGTTTATTTAAAGTGTTTTGATCAGAGTATGATTTACCACAGATATCACAGGAAAATGGTCTTTCTGCTGTATGAAAACGTCTGTTGTGCATCTTTAATCCACTTGTCTGTGAAAATGATTTGCCACAAATATCACAGTGATATGGTTTTTCTCCTGTATGAATACGCTTGTGCTGAGTTAAAGCACTTCCTTCAGTAAAAGATTTACCACAGATATCACAGTGATATGGCTTCTCTCCTGTATGAATACGTTTGTGACCAGTTAAATGAACTCTCTGAAAGAACGACTTTCCACAAATATCACAGTGAAATAACTTCTCACCAGTATGAATACGTTTATGTTTAGTTAAATTACCAGCTTCAGAGAATGATTTACCACAGATATCACAGTGATATGGTTTCACTCCTGTATGAATATATTTGTGTTTGGTCAACTTATTTCCTTCAGAGAATGATTCACCACAAATATTACATTGATATGGTTTCTCACCTGTATGAATACGTTTGTGGCTAGTTAAGCGATCACCTCGAGAGAATGATTTACCACAAATATCACAGTGATATGGTCTTTCCCCTGTATGAGTACGTATGTGAGTGGTTAAGTGACTTTTTATAGAGAACGATTTACCACATACATCACAGTGATATGGTTTCTCTCCTGTATGAATGTATGTGTGTATTTTTAATTTACTTCCTTCGGAGAAAGATTCATTACAGATATTACAATGATATGGTTTCTCACCTGTATGAATACGTCTATGACTAGTTAAGCGATCCTTTTGAGAGAATGATTTACTACAGAGATCACAATGATATGGTTTTTCCCCTGTGTGAATACGTATGTGATTGGTTAAGTGACCTCTTACAGAGAATGATTTACCGCAGATATCACAGTGAAATGGCTTTTCTCCGGTATGGATGCGAATGTGAGTTGTTAAGGCACTTTCTTTAGGGAATACTTTGTCACAGATATTACAATGATAGGCTTTCTCTCCTGCATGAACACATTTATGTGTAGTTAAGACACCCTTTTTGGAGAATGACTTTTTACAGATGCTGCACTGATATGATTTTTTTTGTAACTCTCCAGGAAAAAAACAATCATTTAAATTCATCACATAATTCATTCTTCTATAGCTTTACTTTCTCTGACCGCAGTATATGGATATCTTCCTTTGTTTTGTAGTTATATATTCCTAGTTATTCAAAACATTTCTGCCACAATACTGCCATCAACTATTATCTGGAAAGGGTTGCACAGTCCTTTGTAAAATTGACCAGGTTTAAGTAGGATACAATATCATGCACATTCCAGATAATGAAGCAGAGAATGATTGCTAATATTTCACATTAACTCAATAATAAATCTATAGAGACAGAATTACATCTGTTCTATATATCTTTCTTTAGTCTTTAACAGTTGATAGTCAATTCTTTAATGCCAATGTCATTTGATATTCTGAAATGATAAAGAACGAGAGTAAGATATCAAAGATAATTAAAAAGTAGAAATCTAACAGTGAAATTTCACTACAATTAAATAGTGATAAACTATAAACTTTCACCTCAACAAATGAACTTCAGATTTTGATTTATCAAAATTACAGTATACAAAGTTGCGTAAAGTTTACAGACTACAGACACACCTTCAGAATGTGTAACATTACCTATGTTATAATAAATGACAGTGGTTTTATATTATATCTGGACTAGTGTCTTTGGTTGTTGTATCTTCAGAACTTCTTCAGGTGCCTCACATTAAATCTGCAGCAGTACACAGACCTCACTCCACTGTTGTTCCAAGAACATTTTCCTCGTTAGTTATTCTACTACTTGTGATGCCACTAATTTGATACACTTCAACCAAAGTTTTCATATATATATATATATATATATATAACCACAGTTTTATCTTTAAATTACCTACTACCTTTTAATGAGGACTATACAAACTGAGGTAATACACTAAGAGTGCCTATACAGATACATATATCCTTTAGACAATTGCATAACCCCTAACATGTGTATATATATATATATATATATATATATATATATATATATATATATATATATATATATATATATAAATTGACTTGCCCAGAGATTGAACTCATTTCAATAAGATCAACTATTACACCTAACAATCTATACTTATATTCACTATACCAACTTTTATAGAATAGTGGACAATAACTTTCTTCTCTCTGTGGATAATTATTTGTCGCCGTAACGTAATTCCTGGTCATTCCTTACTAAGCAGACCTATGAAAATTTGGCTTCTATTTCAAGCAGATCGAATTACTATATAGTTTCCATTCCAGGGGCTCATTGTTTTGTTTGGGCCTTCTATCAAAGTAGAGTTGTTTTCATCGCTGCTATGAATTTTATAACAGATCAAACGAAAGGAAACATAGATGAACTAAGAAAAGACGACTGAATGAAGGAAAAACATAAAATATACCTTTCAAAAAGGTAAACAAACTACTCATGAATACATTCGTACAGGAAAGACTCCATATCAGTCTTATATGTGGTAGATTATTCCCCGTAGAAAGTGGTTTTACTTGCAAGCCTAAAAATGCAATACAGTTACTCTTTCACGTCTATCCTAAAAGGATAGAAGGTATATCACGGTCATAACTGTGATAAATTGTTCTCTACGCGAAGTAGCTTAACCACGCACAAATACATGCAGATATGAGAGAAGCTGTATGACTGTTGATATCTGTGGTAAATTATTCTTGATGATTTTAAAATCATTTTTGTAACTTCATAAAATTTTTAATGACAGTCTCAATGTTAAATATCCCCATATATACCTGTCTTCAATGACCTTGCAGCGAAGGCTAATAATACTTTATAACCTAATTGGCGACATTAACTTAGGTGAAATCAAGTCTTAATAAATTCTAGCTTTTCTCTTCACTTACTTGTTATGTCCATTAGAAAAATATTTTTACAGAATAGCAAAAGCATGAAGAAAAAAAAAAGACCAAAAATAACGAAACCACACACACACACAGAATATTAATTTTCATCGTGTAGGATTTCAGATTTTCTTTCTTTTTCTTTTCTTATTTAAGATGAATTACAGTACAGGAATTTGAGAATGAAGAATACTACAAAATTACGAAAAAGAAGAAATCATGTTAATGGTGGCAGCTTTTGCGAATGCACAATTAAAGGCGAGAGGATTGAGACAACTGGATTTTTTTTTTAATTTTTAAACGATTCATTAAGTATTTTGCATCATGAGATTCTATACAATCTCGAAAAATCGCGAAAAAAAATCTATTTCATTCGCGAGAGAAATTCCGAAAGACAATCAATCACTGTATCAGGAAGAAATGCTTCTTCCTACTGTTATGTTCTCACTTCAGTATAATTAATTTCATTATTCCTCCAAGTAAAGCACAATTCTGTTATTTACAAATATTAGTACGGTATAGAAAGAAACGTTTGTCAACTTACCGTTTTCAAATCTAAACAGTAAATCAATGGGTTATATTTTCACCAAAGCATATATATCTGTTTGTTAGAATGAGGTTTTAGCAATTCTTTATCAACCTCATTAGACATCAACATTGAAGAAATTACTATATTATCACAATGAACAAGTGAAGCTGACTATATGTCTCCAGCCGTACTTTCGATGTCTAACATTACAATCTCTGTGTGAATTAGTGCATTATCATCCTGAAAGATTGCGTTTCCCTCTGGAAACTGTTCTGCAACCATAGGATGAATTTGATTAGGTAAAATGCTTAAATAGTCTTAACTATTAATTTTGCCATGAAGGGAAACCATTGGGCCAGCAGATTTCCAAGATATAGAACCCCCCCAGATCATCATAGATCCTCCTCCATGTTTAACAATTGGAAGAAAGCAGGAAAAAAATAGCAGTTATTTTATGATACCAGCAGGTATGTCTAGCAGACGAACATCCATCGCCGAAGATGACCAAAATGAGGGCGAAATCACGTGAGCTGGTGGTCTCCAAGCTACAATAGTAGGAAGTTCTCTCCCTGCTTGCAAAGCTCACCGAATAACCAGCTGGAATATCGTCTGTTCCCCTAGAACACCTACATTTTGGTGGTGATAAACATTAATGCTAATATTGTCCAATGGTTTATTATCAGAGTAATCTACTCACTAATAACATGCCCAATGCATATTCTAAGGATTAATAAAGATCTTTTTGAAAATGTTTTAAAACGTAATTATTGTATCTGGTTTAAATATTTTATTTTTGAGAAAAATCACATCTTCACTGGAAACATCCAGCTCTCCCATTCCTTATGAGCTCATGAGATCTCCAAGGGGACACTACCAACGAGTTTTAATATGACATCGAAAGTGCGGCTATATCAGCTTCACTTGTTTGTTGTGGTAATTTAGTGTTTTGTTGTTAAAGGGTTTTCTTGAATGTCGATGTAGAACAAAGTTGGTAAAACATCGGTAAATCTCATTGTAACAGTCAGATATTTATTGTGGTAGTTTGGTGAAAATATATAACATACTGATTGACTGTTTACATCTGAAAATGGTAAGTTGATAGACGTTTGATTTGATGCTGTAATATTGTCTGTAAATAATAAAATTGTTTCACTTGAAGGATAAGGTATATTGAAATGAAACAAAACAACAGGGAAATATATTTCTTTCAGATACAATAATTATATAAATGTGCAAACTCATAACAACATTAGTAAAAGATATTTCTTCCAAGAATACAGTAATTATATTGTTGTTGGCACTCCGTCGCTTACGACGTCAAGGGTTCCAGTTGATCCGATCAACGGAACAGCCTGCTCGTGAAATTAACGTGCAAGTGGCTGAGCACTCCACAGACACGTGTACCCTTAACGTAGTTCTCGGGGATATTCAGCGTGACACAGTGTGACAAGGCTGACCCATTGAATTACAGGCACAACAGAAACAGGAAGAAAGAGAAAGTTGTGGTGAAAGAGTACAGAAGGGTTCGCCACCATCCCCTGCCGGAGCCTCGTGTTTTCGCTCAGTAAACACTCACAACGCCCGATCTGGGAATCGAAACCGCTGCCCTAACCACTGGGCCATTGCGCCTCCACAATTATATTGTACTTGGAATAAATAACAACTTTGAAGAACAAATTTCCATATCTTCACTTTGATGTAGAAGATAATACTTTTAAACCTCACATGTTGATCTCTATTTTTAAAAATATATGTTGGAAATTAATTTAAAAGCCAAGACTAGTAATTAAGTGAAGTAAATATTTGCATAATTAAAATATTTCATTGATATGTTTATATTGCCTCGAATAGTGACAAGGTCTTTCGAGGAAGAGACGCCACATTGAATGTGGAGGAATTAAATGTTGAGACTCACGTTTAAGATTTGCTGTAGTTATGAAAAACAACTGTAAAAGTATCTGGAATGTCTTATCCCAGATAACAGTGACAGCTTCTCTTGTGATTACGTACATAAATAGTGAGATTCTTTCCTGCAGAAAATGATTTACAATAGGTAACTCTGTGATTTCGTTTCTTCCCCATATGAATGCATTTATTAGTAGTTAGGTTACCTTTTTGAGAACTATTCTCTTTTTGCTAATGTTTTTACTTCGTTCAGTTTTTTATATATCTTTTATGGTTTCTCTGTCATTTCAGAAAATCAAATGTCATCAACATCAAAGATCCATTATCAGTATTTGTCACCATTTACAGACTTGAGAAAGCAGTTATACAGAAAACTTACAACACTGTTTCTATAAATTTATCTTTGAGTTACTGACAGTTACTCTTCCAAGTGAAACATTTCTCTTCATTGTATAGAATGGGTATAAGATGATTTTGCATTACACTTAAATTTGGACAGATTTACAAATGAATTTCATTGCTATTTCTGAAACCAGCAGAAGGAAAACTGTTGATGGAAATATTGCAGTAGAAGAATTTTGATCAATGTTGTAGTAGATAAAGAAGAAATATTGATGTAATTGTCCCGAGAAAAGAAAAATTAAAGGGAAATGAATTTTCCTCAAGAATTGCCAAAGGAAGTGGGAAAATCACTTTATCATTGTGATATTTGTCAAAAGATATTCTCTCTAAAAAGTAGCCTTAGTAATCATAAAACCATCCACTCAGCAGAGAAACGACATAATTGTGATATCTGTGGTAAATCATTCCCTCGATTACAAACCTTAATTGTTCACAAGCGTACTCATACTGGAGAGAAACCATATCACTGTGATATCTGTGGTAAATCATTCACTGTAAAAGGCACATTAACTCAACATAGACATGTACATACAGGAGAGAAACCACATAACTGTGATGTATGCAGTAAATCATTCTCTCAATTGCATAGTTTAATTACTCACAAACACATTCATACAGGTGAACAACCATATGAATGTTGTATCTGTGGTAAATCATTCTCTCAAATGCATAATTTAATTGCTCACAAACGCATTCATACAGGTGAAAAACCATATGGATGTAATATCTGTGGTAAATCATTCTCTCTAAGGTGTCACTTAGATGGTCACAAGCGTACTCATACAGGTGAAAAACCATATCATTGTGATATCTGTGGTAAATCATTCTCTCAGGCTAATGGCCTAACTCGCCACATACGCATTCATACAGGTGAAAAACCATATCAGTGTAACATTTGTGGTGAATCATTCTCTGAAACTGGTAATTTAACTAAACACAAACACATTCATACAGGTGAGAAGTCATATCATTGTGATATCTGTGGGAAATCGTTCTTTCAAAAAGCTCATTTAAATTCTCACAAACGCATTCATACTGGAGAGAAACCATATCATTGTGATATCTGCGGTAAATCATTCTCTCATGGGAATGTCTTAAATACTCACAAACACATTCATACAGGAGAGAAACCACATTCCTGTGAAATCTGTGGCAAATCATTCAGTGATAGCGGTTCATTAGTTCTTCACAAACGTATTCATACAGGAGAGAAGCCATATCACTGCGATATCTGTGGTGAATCATTCACTTACGGAAGTGCATTAACTGGTCACAAGCGTATTCATACAGGAGAGGATCCATATCGCTGTAATATCTGTGGTAAATCACTTTCTACTAGTTCTAGCTTAATTAGGCACATACGTATTCATACAGGTGAAAAGCCATATCACTGTCATATCTGTGGTAAATCATTCACAGTAACAAGTCAGTTAAGTACACACTACGACTCTCATACAGGAAAATAGCTGTATCACTGTGATATCTGTAAGAAATCATTCTCTTAAGCAAGTATATAATTATTCACAGACATATTTATACTGGAGAGAAACCCTTTCATGTGATTTTTATGGTTAATCTTTCTTCCAAAATAGTGATATAACTAAGTGCAGTGGCATTTATACAGAAGAAAATTCATATTACTGTACTATCTGTGAGATAGCATTCTTTTTAAGTAGTGCCTGAACTACTCACAAATGCCTTAATAAAGGAGAAAAATTACACAATTGTGATATCTGTGGTTTATCACTTTCTGAAAATAGTAATTAACCTAAATAGATATAACCATTCTAGGGGGGAAAAAAACCATCACAGTGTTATGTGTAATACATCACTCATTTACTTACAAATATACACTCTGTAAACAGAGATATCATCACTCTAAAATTGTCAGGAATATAGCAGCCTCCCTAATGTTGGATCTGCAATAACATACCTTACAATACACTGTCAAATTGATCATGTTTGGTAGTGCAACCAACCATAAAAACTATGCCCTCAAAACATACATGTGAAATGTTTTACATAACTCATAGAACGGACCTTTTTTCTTTGTTTTGTTTTTTTTTGTGATACTTTTAATAAATGATTATATATATTGCATTGCATTGATTATTTATTGATTTGAACTTATTAGAATGAGTTGTCCTAGAAGGATCTAAACGTTGTTTGTTTTTGTTTGCCCATTTCATTGCATCTGATAAAGTTTTACTGAACATTTTGGTTATCCAATACTTTGCACTCTGATTCATTTTGTGTTTTGCACATTGACTACAAATATGCTTATTTCAACATAAATAAAGCTGAAACTATTTAGTTCCAGCTCTGACTTGCATTTTCCTAAACTTTTCTAAGCAACCTATTTTCCATAGAATTAGCCACAGAACATTTTGATTAACAGTATCAAATGCCTTGCTTAAATCAACAAAGCAATGGTATAGAGCAAGATACTGTTCAATGCACTTTTCCTGCAGTTGGCTGATAGTAAAGATACAATCAACTGTGCCCCTAGAGGAACAAAAACCACATTGAAACTCAGACACTATATTTGGAACTATGAAGGTATTTAAACACCCTTAGAGAATGCAGGTAAGTACCAAAGCAAAATCCCATGAAAATTACTTCTCAGATCCTATATATATTCGGAGCCCCCCTTTGGTCACGAATGACCATGGGATTGCACCTAGAAAGTTACCCTTCGAGGCACAAGTCCGAGCAAGGTTGTTTATGGAGGATCACCAGTCGCCCATGCATACCGGTCTCCCCTCTCCATGCTACTGATGTTATCCAAGGGAAAAGCAGAGGCCGATAAAGCTTGGCACCTGTGACATCGCAACTCATTTCTACAGCTGAGTAAACTGGATCAACGTGAAATAATGTGTCTTGCTCAAGAACACAATACGCAGCCCGGTCCAGGATTCTAACTGACAACCTCACAGTCATAAGTTCGACACTAACCACTGAGCTATGCACCTTCACCATATATATATATATATATATATATATATATATATATATATATATACACACACACAAACACATACACACACACACACACACATGCATACATATGTATGTATATGTTTACCTGTTTCAGTTATTTGACTGCAGCCATCCTCAGCCACTGCCTTGATTAAATTTGCCATGCCTCTGTCTGTCTACTCCAGATCACATGTGTTCTGCCTTTCACTTTCCTGACCCAGTCTTACTTACTCCTCTTTCCCTTCTTTAAACTGATATTCACCATTAACCACAACTCCACTGTTGTTCACCATTCACTTCTGTCCCCATCAGCCACTCTCCTTTTACACAATCAGTGTTACCCATTTACCCAGTCCAATCTTGTTGACCATTTTAATTCTGTCCACCTTCCTGTAACTTGAGGGTATGCTCTGACATCCCTTTACCATTTTCTTTTCTTTTCTAACTAGAGTAACCATGTATCTGCTCTACCTCAAAATACCTGTTTCTATCCATCTATCATACTTTAACTTCTCATTACCTGGCAAAAAGCCACATCCCTCAAATGATTTGCTAACCTCACTTGTGCTGGTACCATGTAAATGGCACCCAGTACACTCTTCGCAGAGTATAGAGGGTATAGACCTTTACCTCGTCGGCTCCTGTCAAACTGCCCAAACCATGCCAGCAGGGAAAACAGATGCTAAGCAATGATGATGATGTCCTTGATATTACTATATAATTCATGTCTTTGTGCTTGTGTTTCAAAACAACGAACGATTATAATATTCCAAAACGGTGGTTGCCACACTGCTGCAGATAAGCATTTCTTTTCACAGAAACATGGCACTTCCCCTCTGTTTAGCAATAAAATCAGAAGTGGGAGAGAAAAACAGGACTAAATTTTATCCAGTGGTTTACTATCAGTATTCTTACCGACTTATATAATGTCTTATTCATATTCTAAAGATCGATGATCTTAAGAAAATGCTCTTAGATCGTAAGTATCTCGTCTCACGATAACTCCAAGGGGACGCTATCATTGCGGTTGTAATAACTGACATCGAAAGTGCGGCTGGAGACATAAAGTCAGCTTCATCTGTTATTTGTAATAAGTTAGGATTTTATTGTTGAACAAATTGGGGAATTACTTTGATACAGGCGCAGAAAGAAGTTGATAAAATGTTAGTAAACCTCATTTTAACAATCAGATAATTAGTTTGGTGAAAATGCACAACGCCCTGATTCACTTTACATCTGAAAACGGTAAGTTGATAAACGTTTGTTTTAATGCTGTAATAATTAATAATGTGTGTAAATAATAGAATTGTGTTTTACTTGGTGGATAAGATCAATCATATTGAAGTAAAAACATATAACAATGAGAAAAGATATTCCTGTCAGATAAAGTAATTATATAAACGTAAAAACTCAGCGACATTGGTAAAAGATATTTTCTTCGAGAATCTCCGATCTGGATATGATGGAGTTACGGAAAACAACTGTCAAAGCAACTGGAATGATTTATTTCGTTGAAAGGCTACTCTCTGCGGAGAATGATTTACAACAAATAAGACTACGATATTGAATACATTTGGGCGATCTTTTCTTTATCCATAATGTTTCTTTTTGTTTGATCTTTTATAAAACTAGTAGCATCAATGAAAACGACTTCACTTATGTGTCTGGTCAGTCATGGCTGACTTGAGAACAAAACAACAACAACGTGTCTCGGGTGGAAACTGTAGTCACCGAACCTTCTTGAAATAGGAACCAAATTTCTTTCAAAATTGCGCCTAACCATCTTAGAGAGGATGGCCGGATGTGGAGCACAATGGATAATGTATTCCTAGATATATGATTGCAAATGCGTTTGGTCATAGGTGTACTTTGTAAGGAATGACTAGGAATTACGTAACGGTAACAATGGATGTTTCAATAGAGAGACGAATGTTATTGTTCACTATTCTGTAAATTGTGGTTTAGTGAATATAAGTATAGTTTAAGTGTCAACTGTTAGCTGTAATAGTTTCTCCTGTGGGAGTGAGTTCAGTCCTTAGGTAAGCCAGGATATATATGTATACTCTAATTGAAGTAATAGAATAGTTGATGAGGAGAATATCCCTGGTGTGGACAATGGGATGAGAATAATGTATCCTGTCAGTTTTGATACAGAGTTCAATTCTAATTCCTGAGAACATTACTGAATACTAAAGAAATCCTGAAGCTACAAAAACTATAGTTTATAATCACTATTTTTTATTGTAATATATGTAACGTTACACAAATTAAAATGTAAAGTTTAATTATTGAGGTAAAAGTTTATAGTTTATCCATATAGAATTGTAGAAATATTTATTTTTTAAATATTTTTAATTATTTACACTGTTTCTCTATCATTTCAGAAATCAACTGACATTGGCATTAAAGCTATCATTAATACACAAAAGGAAGATTTGACACAAAAGTCGTACAACTCTGTTTCTATAGATTTATCTTTGAGTTACTGAGAAATATTTCTTCTGTGTGAGACACTTTCTCCTCACAGGATGAGTTTGTGTTCAAGTTAAATTTGGATAGATTCATTAAAGAGTTTGCTACTGAGGAAAAATTGCAGTATAAATGGTTTGATGAAAACAGGAATATATAAGAAGTGATAAAAACACCCATTCTCTCATTTGAAAACGTAAATTCTAGAACAATGAGTTCTTCTGAAGAATTGTCAAAGGAAGTAGGAAAATTATCATACCCCTGTGATATCTGTAAAAAGACATTCTCTCTAAAAAGCAGCCTTGCTACTCACAAACGTATTCACACAGGAGAGAAATCACATAAGTGTGATATCTGTGGTAAATCATTCTCTCAAATACGTACTTTAACTATTCACAAACACATTCATACTGGAGAAAAACCATATAAATGTGAAAACTGTGGTAAATCATTTGCCTTTAGAAGATACTTAGCCAAACACATACGAGTTCATACGGGGGAAAAGCCATATCACTGTGATATCTGTGGTAAATCATTCTCTGAAAGTGATGGCCTAACTAGCCACATTCGAATTCACACAGGTGAGAAGCCATATCAGTGTAATATTTGTGGTAAATCATTCTCTGAAAGATGTAATTTAACTACACACAAAAACATTCATACAGGAGAGAAGTCATATCACTGTGATATCTGTGGTAAATCATTCTTTCAGAAAGTTCACTTAGATACTCACAAGCGTAGTCACACAGGAGAGAAACCGTATCACTGTGATATCTGTGGTAAAGCTTATGCTGATGTAAATAGCTTATATAGACACAAACACATTCACACAGGACAGAAACCATATCAGTGTGATGTCTGTGGTAAATCATTCAGTTACAGAGGTCCATTAACAGCTCACAAACGTATTCATACGGGGAAGAAACCATATCGCTGTGACACATGTGGTAAATCTTTCAGAGAAGCAGCTCAGTTATCAATACACAAGAGACGTGTTCATACAAATGAGAAACCATATCAGTGTGATATCTGTGGTAAATCATTTTCTGATGGAAGTATATTAACTGTTCACAAACGTATTCATACAGGGGAAAAATCACATCACTGTGATATCTGTGGTAAATCATTCACTGAAGGAAGTAAATTAACTGTTCACAAACGTATTCATTCTGGGGAAAAACTATATCACTGTGATATCTGTGGTAAATCCTTCTCTCAAACAGCACATTTAACTGTTCACATTCGTATTCATACAGGTGAGAAACCGTATCACTGTGATATCTGTGATAAATCATTCTCTCAAACCAGTCATTTAACCATTCACAGACGTACTCATACAGGAGAGAAACCCTATCAGTGTGATATTTGTGGTAAATCTTTCTTCCAAAATAGTGATGTAACTAAGCACAAACGTTTTCATGCAAGAGAGAAACCATATCACTGTGATGTTTGTGGTAAATCATTTTTCCAAAATAGTGATTTGACTAGACACAAAAGTATTCATTCCAAAGGAAAATAATATCACAGTGATATCCTTGGAAAGTCATTCTCAAGTGAGCTCAACTGCTTGGAAATATCCATTCTCTGAAGCAGAGTGGGATGCAACTGAACAGAAACATCGGCATTAATGTTGCCAAGGATACAACAGCTTCTGTTCTGATTCCACAATAAAATACATCCATTACTCTGTGAAATTGATCATGGCAGGTAGGGCAGTCAGCCATAACAACAATGCCCCAAAATGAAAGACAAAAGTGAAATATTTTTCCTGGTGCAGAACTCATGAAATGGGAACTTTTTTTTCTTTCTTGTCTTTTTTTTTTTTTTTTTTTTTTGTGGCAGTAATAATAATGCATTGTTTGCATTTGAGAAAGTTTTACAGGAGAGGGAGAAAGTAAAATAATGAAATGGAGAGATAGGTGCAGGAATGGCTATGTGGTAAGAAGCTTGCTTCCCAACCACATGCTCTCTGTTCAGTCCCACTGCATAGCACCTTGGGCAAATGTCTTCTACTGTAGCCTCAGGCCAACCAAAACCTTGTGAGTGGACTTGGTAAATGGAAGATGAAAGAAGCCCGTTGTATGTATATATATATATATATATATATATATATATATATATAAGGATTTACTTTTCGTAATGAGATAAAAGACTAAGGCTGTGTATAATATAGAACATTTATAAATAGAATGTCTTACAGCTGTTTCCAGGATATTTATTATATCCCTTCATTGGAGACGGTGTGAGAGGATGATTAAGCAATAGTTAGTTTAGTTAAGATAGGAAATAGAGAGTGAATGTAGGGATATTGTATTTGTAAATCCAATGTTTAGGCAGAATGAGTTTGGATTTTACTCACAAGGTATTGGAATCTTATATGTATGAAGAAAACTGTTTGCAGCATTTGTTCCAGCTCCTTATCTTCTGAGTTCAAACCCTGCAGATCTCACTTTTGCCGTTTATCCTTGCGGGATTGTTACAATAAAACACAAATGAAGAACTGAGGTTAATGTAATTGACAAACCACTTCTCAGAAAATTGCTGGTTTTGTGCCTAAATTAGAAATGATGTTATTAATATTGATTCATTATCAATAAGTTTACCCCTGAAGGCTAAATATCAGCCTTCAAAATATGAATATTAATTTATTCCTATGTGATGTGTAAAAACATTGTAAGTAATGATCTTTTTGATGTTAATAAATTTTGTTGATCAAATTTATCTTCCCCTTATTTCTAAGCCTTTGACAGAATCCCTGCTCCCTCATCTGGTGGTCAATGTAGAAGTTATGAATAGATTAGTGGTTGGTGAGAGCTATATAAGCCATGTACAGGGATGTACACTATTGTATAATAAAAACTTCACAATTTTCAAGAAATCTATATTCTTCAGGTATTATATACCCACTTTTTTTACCTCCAACATCTAATATTGTGAGACAAATGCGATGATGTCCGCATCAGTGACAATGCATTATCATCTAAACTATATGAAATTTCTGCAACTAACAATCGGCAGAAGTTTGTGAATTAGTGGCTGATTTCACTTTCAGTTTTGCAATGTAACGTTTTGGTTTTGGAGGACGAAAGGATGGCAATGCTCGCCGAATGTTTTATAGATAAATTATCATTTTCTTGCTTTACATTCTCTATTTTCATATTTTCAATATGTTTTTTTCACCGTATTTTCTATCTATCCTATAAACAAAGTTAAGATCATCAACTAATTTCATACCACTTTTGTTAGTTCCCACTTGAAAGACCATTGTAAATAGGTTGCCTACACAAACTGACTCCATTTAATTGTTCAATTAAATGGGAGTCAGTTGAAACAATCATACTGCATTACCTCTGGATATCCTGTTGTTTATTTTGATTTTAATCACCTTATTTTGAAACTGTATGGATAATACTGTACTAAATTCTGGTGCCTCAACTTATGTACCTAATTCATCTGAATCTATATACATCTATATATATATATATATAAAACAATACAAATGATATATAAGCATATGCATATATGTACATACCTACATCTACATGTATATATAGATGCATATATGGGTACAGGATGTTAGAAAAATGAATGGGGACATAAAAACAAAACTGACTTTGTTTACAGGCAACAGAACGAACATATATATGCACATATACACACACACACACACACACATATATATATATATATATATACAAATATATATATATGCACACATACATATATATATATATACACACACACACACATATATATATATATATACATATATATTTGTTCCTGTATTTTTTTTTTTCCCCTTTTCAATTTATTTACAGATATTCGGTCGGCTTCTCTGACATAGTCTCTTTGTCTTTCCTTCTAATTTTCTTTTGTTAATATCTTTTTTGATGTTTTCCTTAAATTTTTTTGCACTGACAAGAATGGTAATACATAATTATTTTAATTATTATTATAATAATTAATGTTTTTTCTTACATGTCGGTATTACCATTCAAAATGGTCGTATCTGGAAATTAAATTCTAATTTGAACTTCTAACATCTTTTCTTCTCCATTTTTCTAATTGTTAGTAGTATTTTATATAAGAGTTTATCTTCTACATGCCTATAACAAACTCTTTACTTGTTACTTTCATATTTTAATTGCTTGCTATAGCAATTAAAATCATTTTGATATTCTGCAAAGTTTGAATTGTTCTACTTGAACTTATTCTTTCTCACACTCACACACACACACACATATATATATATATATATATATATATATATATATACACACACATATATACATACATAAATAAATACATATATATATATATACATATAGAGTTCCTTTTGAATATTGGCCTTCATAAAGGCAAAGTGACTGTCACTGACCATGTAACATCTCTGCTTGTAAGTTACCCCATCATTTCGTTTTTGTCTTGCTATTACATGTTTTATTATGAACTCCCTGAAGAGAAATAAATGAGGAACCCCAACAGCTCTTTCTTCTTTGTGAAAGAGCTCTCATTTATTTTGAAACATGTGTAGGAATTAAGGGAACTTTTATTGACATGCGTTTTGCTCCATGTATTATTACCCATATCTTCTCAAAATGTATCACTTTAACTCGGTATCTCTTGTTTTTTAGTGTACTTTTGCTACTTCTGGTAACTATTAGCATATTTAAATTATTGGAAGTTTTAATAACTGAGATAATATTAATATATACATAAACTAATATATATATGTATATATATATATATATATATATACATATATGTGTGTGTGTGTGTGATAGTAATAATAATAATAATAATAATAATTTAAGTAACCAGAAGATAGAATTGGTATTAATCTTTATTTTGAACAACAGTCATTTCGATCCATCCTGTTCCTTATGGGTAAGACTCCATTCAACATGTGTTGCATCCATTTTGCAGTCTGAGTCTCATCAGGTACAGCCATACATAAAGTTGTGTCTTGCTAAAGATCCTGAGTACACTTGTTGCAATGTATTTACCACAACCCGCATGTTCCTTACTTCTATGTAAGAATGCTTAACAACATAATCAGTCACTTGGTTTTGTTCCAGTATGGATACATTTGTGAGTAGATAACCTATTTGTCTGAGAGAATGATTTACTACAGATTCCACAGTGATATGGTTTCTCTCCTGTATGAACATGCTTATGATTAGTAAATTGACCACTTTGAGAGAATGATTTACCACAAATATCACAGCAATATGGTTTCTCTCCTGTATGTATACGTTTGTGTCTAGTAAAGGCATTTCTATCAGAGAAAGATTTGTCACAGATTTTACAGCGATATGGCTTCTCCCCTGTATGAATACGTTCATGAACAGTTAAGCTATTTCTACAAGAGAATGACTTACCACAAATATCACAGTGATATGGTTTCTCTCCTGTATGAATATGTTTGTGAGTACTTAAGGCATTTCCTTGAGAGAATGATTTACCACAGACATCGCAGAGAAATGGCTTCTCTCCTGTGTGAATACGTTTGTGACTAGTTAAGCTATTTATTTGAGAAAATGATTTATCACAGATGTCACAGTGATATGGTTTCTCTCCAGTATGAACACGTTTGTGAGTAGTTAAGATACTACATTGAGAAAATGATTTACCACAGATATCACAGCAATGTTCTTTTTCTCCCGTATGAATATATTTGTGTCTAGTTAAGTTAGAATTTTCAGAGAATAATTTACCACAGATATCACAGGAATACGATTTCTCCCCTGTATGAATGTGTTTGTGTCTAGTTAAGTTACCTTTTCCAGAGAATGATTTACCACAGATATCACAGTGGCAGGATTTTTCTCCAGTATGAACACTTTTGTGCTTAGTGAGACCACTATTCTGACAGAATGATTTACCACAGATATCACAGTGATAGGGCTTCTTTTGTGTATGAATGTATTTGTGGTCAGTTAAGAGACTAATTACGACGAAACATTTACCACAGATATCACAGTGATATGGTTTCTCTCCTGTGTGAGTACTTCTGTGTTTAGTTACATCACTATTTTGAGAGAATGATTTACCACAAATATCACACTGATATGGTTTCTCTCCTGTGTGTATACGTTTGTGTCGAGTTAAGGCATTTCTATCAGAGAAAGATTTGCCACAAATATCACAGTGATAAGGTTTCTCTCCTGTATGAATACGTCTGTGAGTAGTTACATGGCTCATTACCGTGAACGATTTACCACAGATATCACAGTGATAAGGCTTCTCTCCTGTATGGATACGTTTGTGAACAGATACATCATCTGTTCGAGAGAATGCTTTACCACAGATATTACAGCGATATGGCTTCTCTCCTGTGTGAATGCGTCTGTGTTTAGTTAAGTCACTTGCTTGAAAGAATAATTTACCACAGATATCACAGTGATATTTTTTTTTTCCTGTATGAAGGTGTTTGTGAGTAGTTAAGTTACTTCTTGTAGTGAAAAATTTACCACAGATATCACAATCATATGGCTTCTCTCTTGTATGAATACATTTATGAGTAACAAGGCTACTTTCCACAGAGAATGACTTCTTGCAGATATCACAGTGGTAGGATTGTTTTCCCATCTCCTTAGGCAATTCTTCAGGGAAAAAAAAAACACTTGTTTTTAAGTTTCTCACACAATTCACTCTTCTATATATATCTTTTCTCACAAATGGAGATTTTTCTCCTTTTCTTTTTATTTATTCCTATGTTGATCAAAACATTTCAACAGTAATATTTCCATCAACTTTTTATCATTATCAGAAAAAGATTGCGAATCTCTTTGTAAATGTCTCAACATTTAATTGGTACACAAAATCATCTTGTACGGATTCCAAGCAATGAAGGAGAGAAATGTTTCACTCAGAACTAACCCTCAGTTCTTAGGTAGAATATTTTCCTGTACACTTTAAAATGTGATAAATATTTGATGTATCTGATGCAAAAATATTCTGTAATGTCAATGCCATCTTGTAATCTGAAATGATAGAGAAATTGTGTAAGATATCAAAGATAATTAAAAAGAAGACATTCAACAGAGAAATTTTACAATGGTTCTTGCACTCAAACTTTTGCCTCAACGGTTTTCTTCTATCTCTAAGCAGTAGGTTCACAGCTTCCACGAATGTTGTTTGTTGTGAAACATTTTATACTGGAAGAAGCTCAACTCATCACAAACGTATCCATACAAAATAGAAGCCATATTGCGTGATACCTGTGGTAAACCATTTTCCAGAAAAGTGAAGGACAAACTGCGGCCTGCGATGCTTTCTGAATGGACCGCCTAATTTCACGAGGAAAGAACGTTTGCTGAAATTTTGTGTCTTCTTCCGTTCTCACTTGTTCACACACACACACGTTCTCTCTCTTTTTTTCAGAGTTAATTTACATATAATAATAAAATCTACGATTAAATAAAAGTGAAATCTGATTTTTTTTAATACCAATTTTTCAATCGTAATTCTTATTTTTATTATTTCTACGATCGAGGAAAATGTGTACGAATTCTCGAAAACAAATCAAAAACCCAAGTGACCTTCTTTTTTTAACGTGCACTTGAATGTAAATTAGCGCCTGCGGCCCGATTGGTATAAGACCATGTCTCATGCGGCCCGCTTCTCGAGAAAGGTTGTCCATGCCTGCTCTACACGAAGGAACTTAAGGACTCACGAACTTAATTGTAAAGGAGAGAATCCACACTACTGAGAGGGATAAATCATTCCACGTAGGCTAATATTTCATTTCATTTGTAATCTTGGTTTCTTAGTTGATTTCTTAAAAGATGTTTTCAAAAATACAGATCAATATATGTACAGAAAACTCGGGACATGAAATTTTTTTTCTTTTCCAAAATTGTTATTTATTTGAGGTTCAATGTAATTACTATATATGTTTTACCAATGTCGCCATGAGTTTTTACATCTCTAAAGTTACTGTATCTGAAAGAAATATCTTTTCCCACTTTCAGATTGTGTAACATCACTTATATTACAATATACTATAGTGATTATACATTATATCTGGACAAGTGTCTTTGGTCATTGTACCTGTCGGGACTTCTTAAGGTGCCTCTCATTTTCAGTAATGTTGTCAGAATTTGGAAATGAACCCTTTATTAAAATTGCTGGGGTACATTGTTCTTATTTCATTTTACTTCAATATAATTACTGGATCGCCTAATTACCTTATCCTCCAGGTATAACGTCATTCTTTTACAGACATTTTTACAGCATTCAAAGAAGGGCAGAATTCCGCCAAAACAAACGTTAATCAACTTACCGTTTTCAGATGCAAACAGTGAATAAGTGTGTTTATCAAAATAAACGAGGTTAGAATGAGGTTTACTAATGTTTTATCAACATTCAAAAAGCACCGACTTCCTTCGTCAATAAAATCCAAACGTAATACAATAAACAAGTGAAGCTGACTTTATGTCTCCAGCCGCAGTTTCGATGTCAAACATTACGATCTCAATGGTAGCGTCCCCTTGGAGATACATAAGGTCACCGGGGAGGGCTGGGTGTTGCAAGTTGTACAGGGATTTTCTCAGAGATAAAATATTTATATAAACCTCAGTTCTTCATTTGTACTTTATAGTATCAATCCAGCAAAGAGAAATAGGTTGACATGCAAAGCCTTAAATGTTGACTTTTTGTGACCACCATCAGGAATCTACCTCAAATTCTCATGTATTGATAGCTTCCACAGATGTCTGTGATGACTATACTTCTGCGTACGCAAGCGAAGATGATGCGTTTAAGGCATTTTGTGAAGAATGCTTACAAGGAGATGGAGACTTGTTCAAGGTCCTCAAAAAGCAGGAAAGGAAAACCTTCACCACAATGAACAAAGCTTCAACAAACAAAGTAAAAGGCAAAGAAGTTACAATAAAAGCTGATCGCAATCTGTTTCAACGTTTGATTGTTATTGCTGGAGTAAGGAAACTTGATCTCCGAAACATGATGAAGTATAATCTTGGCTCTTTCCCACTCGCCTTTGCCACAGTTGATGGTTCTTTGACCAAGACTACAAAAGCAACTCTTCTTCATTCTATCGAGTCCAGTGTAGAGCCAGCACCGGTTGTGGAAGATATTCCATTGGGTAGTGCATGGATTGTAGATGGGATGGCAATGCTCTAAGAAATTCCTCCAAAAGGTTGTGCCAGGTACATTCGGTGAACTTTCAGAATATGCAATCAAACAGCTTATTCACCTTGCGCACACTGCCCACAGCGATACTGTTCACTTTAAGGGAGTCACCCACTGAACAATGAGCATCAAGGCAGCAGAGCGAGGAAGACAAGCTCCAAGTGGAAGCCAGCTCACCAAGATCTGTGGTCCAGAGCACAAAGTGCCCAACCAATGGAAAATGTTTTTGTCATGCAGTCAAAACAAAAAAAGCCTTAACCCTTTAGTGTTCGCATTATTCTGCCATAATTAATGCTTTTTTATCCACATTGTTTTGAACTAATCATGCATTATCTAGTAGCTATGAGATTTTGATGAGGTAGCTGTTAATTTTTAAAACGATATTGTGGGGTTGGTGTGAGAGACCAGATCTGGCCAGTTTGAACATAAAGCAGGCAGAATACTTTTGGCCGGATATGGCCGGTTTAAATGCTAAAGGGTTAATTCAGTTCTTCATCAAGATGTGGCAGGAACACCCAACCTTGTTTCATGATGTCAAAGTTGTCATGGCTCATGATGAAGAATGTCATTTGCTGCAGAATGGAGATGGCATAGTCAAGATACAAGTTGTGAAGGAACTTGAATTCAACCATGAAGAAACAGACACCAGGCTGTTCTTGGATTGTCAATATGCTGCTGCATCTCTCCTTTTACTTTCAAGGAGTACACCAGAAATTAATTATAAAAGCCCAGACACTGATGTTTTCATTATCGGCATAGCAAAGGCTCATCAAATTCAGGCCCAGCTACTCTTTCACACTGGTAGAGGTAACAACAAGCGTACACTTAATCTAACCACTATACAAAATCATCTTGGAGACAATGTTGCAGATGCCCTCATCGGCCTTCATTGTTTTACAGGCTGTGACTCAACAAGCTGTTTCTATGGCCAGTCTAAGGAGAAAACCTTGAAGCTCATGACTGAATCTGTTGATTTTCAAGTGGCCTTTCAACAATTTGGTGCAATATTCTCTGTAGTAGGTGGTCTGGTACACACAGTGGAGAAATTTATTTGTAGACTGTATGATCAAGATTTGGAGGTCAGACAATATTTACCCTTCAGAACCCCTCTCCCCATTCCCATTTAATTTAAATGGTTTATAAGAACCAAGAAAAAGACCTTCTAATAGTATGTAAATTTAAGTTCACAATCTTATTTATTCTGGAATCAGATTTGTTTCAACATTTTGTACATCACAAACTTTCCTTCGCAACAAAAAAGCAGTCTAATACACTCACCCTTGGTTTAGCTTCCAATTTTGGACTCAAGAGGGCGACAGGCATAATTATGAAATATTAAAAGTATGATAACTCATTAATGTGCACTTTTCACGCTTGACGAGTTTGTGTGGTTGTTATACTCTTTTACTTGTTTCAGTCAATTGACTGCGGCCATGCTGGAGCACTGCCTTTAGTCGATCAAATCGACCCCAAGACTTATTCTTTGTAAGCCTAGTACTTATTCTATTGGTCTCTTTTTGCCGAACCGCTAAGTTATGGGGACATAAACACATCAGCATCGGTAGTCAAGCGATGTTGAGGGGACAAACAGACACACATATATATATACGACATAGTTTCCGTCTACCAAAGCCACTCACAAGGCTTAGGTCAGCCCGAGGCTATAGTAGAAGACACTTGCCCAAGGTGCCATGCAGTGGGACTGAACCTGGAACCATGTGGTTGGTAAGCATGCTACTTACCACACAGCCACTCCTCTACCATTGTGCAAAATTTCATGTAGATGCCACGTCGTGGTCACAAAAACAAAAACAAAAAAACTAGAGCAATTTTAGATGTCTGCATCCCAGCCGAAAAAAGCCAAAAGTGGAGCTCAGTAGGATTTGAATTCACAAGATAGAGAGCTGGAACAAATGCTGCAAACAAGTTTCTTTTTCTTTTTTTTTGTTACAATGTTCTGAAAAAATATTACAGGAAACTTCAATGAGAAAAACAAAATAATTTAATCAACAAAAAAGTAAGTAGTACACTTGTTGCAATGTATTTACCACAACCCACATGTTCCTTACTTCTATGTAAGAATGCTTAACAACATAATCAGTCACTTGGTTTTGTTCCAGTATGGATACATTTGTGAGTAGATAACCTATTTGTCTGAGAGAATGATTTACTACAGATTCCACAGTGATATGGTTTCTCTCCTGTATGAACATGCTTATGATTAGTAAATTGACCACTTTGAGAGAATGATTTACCACAAATATCACAGCAATATGGTTTCTCTCTTGTATGTATACGTTTGTGTCTAGTAAAGGCAGCTCTGTCAGAGAAAGATTTGTCACAGACATTACAGCGATATGGCTTCTCCCCTGTATGAATACGTTCATGAACAGTTAAGCTATTTCTACAAGAGAATGACCTACCACAAATATCACAGTGATACGGTTTCTCTCCTGTATGAATATGTTTGTGAGTACTTAAGGCATTTCTATGAGAGAATGATTTACCACAGACATCACAGAGAAATGGCTTCTCTCCTGTGTGAATACGTTTGTGATAAGTTAAATTACTACATTGAGAGAATGATTTACCACAGATGTCACAGTGATATGGTTTCTCTCCAGTATGAACACGTTTGTGTGCAGTTAAGATACTACATTGAGAGAATGATTTACCACAGATATCACATTGATAGCGTTTTTCTCCAGTATGGACATATCTATGTATTGTTAAAGCACTTGCATTAGAGAGAAATTTACCACAGATATCACAGGAATCCGATTTCTTCCCTGTATGAATGTGTTTGTGTCTAGTTAAGTTAACTTTTCGAGAGAAAGATTTACCACAGATGTCACAGTGATATGGTTTCTCTCCTGTGTGAATACTTCTGTGTTTAGTTACATCACTATTTTGATAGAATGATTTACCACAAATATCACACTGATATGGTTTCTCTCCTGTATGTATATGTTTGTGTCGAGTTAAGGCATTTGTATGGGAGAAAGATTTGCCACAAATATCACAGTGATAGGGCTTCTCTCCTGTATGAACACGGCTGTGAGAATTTATATGGCTCACTGTAGAGAATGATTTACCACAAATATCACACTGATATGGTTTCTCTCCTGTGTGTATACGTTTGTGTCGAGTTAAGGCATTTTTAGCAGAGAAAGATTTGCCACAAATATCACAGTGATAAGGTTTCTCTCCTGTATGAATACGTCTGTGAGTAGTTACATGGCTCATTACCGTGAACGATTTACCACAGATATCACAGCGATAAGGCTTCTCTCCTGTATGGATACGTTTGTGAACAGATAGGCCATCTATTCGAGAGAATGCTTTACCACAAATATTACAGCAATATGGCTTCTCTCTTGTGTGAACGTGTCTGTGTTTAGTTAAGTCACTTGCTTGAAAGAATAATTTACCACAGATATCACAGTGATATTTTTTTTTTCTTGTATGAAGGTGTTTGTGAGTAGTTAAGTTACTTCTTGTAGTGAAAAATTTACCACAGATATCACAATCAGATGGCTTCTCTCTTGTACGAATACATTTATGAGTAACAAGGCTACTTTCCACAGAGAATGACTTCTTGCAGATATCACAGTGGTAGGATTGTTTTCCCATCTCCTTAGGCAATTCTTCAGGAAAAAAACCCACTTGTTTTAAAGTTTCTCACACAATTCACTCTTCTATATATATATATATATATATATCTTTTCTCACAATAATATATGGATATTTTTCTCCTTTTCTTTTTATTTATTCCTATGTTGATCAAAACATTTCAACAGTAATATTTCCATCAACTTTTATCATTATCAGAAAAGGATTGCAAATCCCTTTGTAAATGTCTCAACATTTAATTGGTACACAAAATCATCTTGTACGGATTCCAAGCAATGAAGGAGAGAAATGTTTCACTCAGAACTATTCCTCAGTTCTTAGGTAGAATATTTTCCTTTACACTCTAAAATGCGATAAATATTTGTGATGTAACTGATGCAAAAATATTCTGTAATGTCAATGCCATCTTGTAATCTGAAATGATAGAGAAATTGTGTAAGATATCAAAGATAATTAAAAAGAAGACATTCAAAAGAGAAATTTTACACTTTAACCAGAGTGACTTAATATATGCTCTGACTTACTCAGGGATTGAACTCATTTCCATAAGATCAACTATTACACCAAATAATCTATGATTACATCCACAACACCAAAATTCACATAAGTAAAAAAATTAAAAAATTTTACGGAAAGCGATGATCTTGTTCAGAAACATAAACGAACTCACGTACTTTACAGTTGACAGTTACGATACTCCAAAATTTTGCAGCTCATTTTGGGTATGGGGAAGTAATTTACAAAGATTTTAATGAAACATATCAAGCAACTGACCTTACGATTTAAAAAGTATTTAATTTACTTTATGCAGTTAAAGGACAGTCCTGTATCTCTTCTTTCTCCGGATTTGTGCTGGAATCGATCCTTTACTGGCGACCTGGGAGGAGTGTATATAATTTTGCTGCCTCAATAAAAAAAACTGGTGCAGCAATTTGTTTTTCTGTAGCAGAGATAAATAAATACCTGGCCGGGTACAGATGTAGATAGTTTGAACGAATACCCAGCGTTTTCACCCATTCTTTAAAAAACATTGCCAAAAACGTTCGATGTTTTGTCAGAGGAACAACAAAGCGACGTTTGCTAATACGCTCAATTCCAGCGAACAACCAAACATAAACATTTTAATTAGAATAAACAATCTGCATATGGAATTAACTGATTATAAGTATGAGGTCAATCATGACGGTTGCAACGAAAACAATGCGGGAGACGGAATCGGGAAGGCGAATTTCCGAAGTTCCGCTCCACCTCACCCCTCTGTTTTTCGCGGAAAGAATGCATTTCCGACAGCTTACGAAGACGATTGCGACCCCCCAAAAGACACAGTACCGAAATCGAGTCTGGTGTGGAACTATAATTTTACTTCAATATAATTACCTTATCCACCATTCATTATTACAACATTCAAGGAAGGGCGGAAGTTTGCCAAAACAAACGTTAATCAACTTACCGTTTTCAGATGAAAACAATGAATCAATGTGTTATACGTTTTCATCAAAGTAAATATCTGACTGTTAAAATGAAGTTTACTAATGTTTTATCAACTTTACACTCCAGCAACATTCAAAAAGTACCAACTTTCTTCGTCAACAAAATCCCAACGGAATACAATAAACAAGTGAAGCTGACTTTATGTCTCAAGCCGCAGTTTCGATGTCAAACATCACAACCTCAATGGTAGCGTCCCTTTGAGATGCATAAGGTCACAGGGTATTGCAAGTGGTAAAGCAATTTTCTTATAGAGATAAAGTATTTATATAAAACACAATACTTAGGCTTTAAAAATATGTTTCGTATATTTATGAATTATACTGCTTTTCGAATTGTATGAGCATTAGACACACACAAGCATACCCATGTATGCATACATACACACACATACAAAACATGCAGTACACACATATTTCAGTCTTGAAAATTGAAGATTATATTCAATAATATATCCCTGGATATAATAACGAATTTCAATAAGTGAAAAACTGTGTGAACTGCCAGGGGCATGTATTGCATGTGTGGCAAATGCTCAGTTTCTGTCTACTAAATCCACTCAAGGCTTTGACTGGGGCTATAGTAGAAGACATTTGGCCAAATGTCTCCCACTACAGCTTTCCAACCACAATTTCATTAAAATATCAAGGCAGAAACTTATCTTACCAATGTAGATATGGTCATGTAAAATAAAGTGTTGGGAGATTGTTATCACACTGTTATATGTGAATGTATTTAAGGTTATATATTTCTCTCATAGAAGGAATTTAGCAATTACTGTTCTACATGAACACACACACATGTGCAGTTAAATGACTTTTTTGTGAGTATGATTTACCACACACATCACAATGAAAAGGTTTTTCTCCTGTATGGATACGTTTGTGCTTAGTTATATGATCATTCTGAGAGAATGATTTACCACAGATATCACAGTGGTATGGTTTTTCACCTGTATGAATACGTTTATGAATAGTTAAGGTGCTATTTACAGAGAATGATTCCCCACAAATATCGCAATGATACGGTTTCTCACCTGTATGAATGCGTTTATGTTTAGTCAAGTGACTTGTTTGAGAGAATGATTTACCACAGATACCACAGTGATATGGTTTCTCACCTGTATGAATGCGTTTGTGTTTAGTTAAGTGACTTGTTTGGGAAAATGATTTACTACAGATATCACAGTGATATGGTTTTTCTCCTGTATGAATATGTTTATGAAATGTCAAATTTTGAATTTTTGAGAATGATTTACCACAGATATCACAATGATATGGCTTTTCTCCTGTATGAATGCGTAAGTGAGTAATTAAATGACTACTTATAGAGAATGATTTACCACAGATATCACAGTGATATGGTTTCTCTCCTGTATGAAAGCGTTTATGAGTAGTTAAATGACCATTTTGAGAAAATGATTTATCACAAATTTCACAACGGTATGGTTTCTCTCCTGTGTGTATGTATTTGTGTTTAGTCAAGACACCTTTTTCAGTGAATGACTTACCACAGATATCACAGTGATAGGGTTTCTCTCCTGTGTGAATACGTTTGTGAATAATTAAGCTACTTCCTGCAGTGAATGATTTACCACAGATATCACAGTGATGTGGTTTTTCCCCTGTATGAATGCGTTTATGAGTAGTTAGGTGACCTTTTTCAGAGAATGACTTAACACAGACATCACAGTGGTAGGGTTTCTCTCCTGTATGAATACGTTTGTGAATAATTAAGCTACTTCCTGCAGTAAATGATTTACCACAAATATCACAATGATATGGTTTTTCCTGATCTTTTCCAGAGAATACTTTAACAGAGATATCACAGTGGTAAGGAGATTTTTCTTTTACTTTTGCCATCACTTCCAGAAATAATATCAATCATTCAAATTTCACACAAAATTCATTTTACTACGTTTATCTCTTCTTTCACTGAATTGAGAGAATAATTTTATTGTTTTTCTATTTATAGTTTATTCTGAACAAATATTCCTTCCACTCTATTTCCATCAATTCTAATTGTAACTGCCATCTGCAAAAGGCTCCAAACTTCATTGAAATACAAAAGTTTTCTTCTATAAGTATTCCAACCAGTGTAATAGAAAAATGTTGCTATTAATCCGAATTGCTAAGAAATATTTTACTGTAAGTGCACCATATATTTATATGAACAGACTAATTATATCTCTCCTATATAATATCTTCTAGTCTTGATCAAATGTTTCAGCTATACTATTTCATCAATTTTAATCTCTCTTGGTAATAGAAAAAGGTTGAAAACTCCTTTGCATATTTGTTTAAAGTTAATTAGAAAACAATACTGTCTTGTACACATCCCAGGAAATGAAGAATGAAATTTCTCACCCAGAAGAAGTGTTTCATAGTAACTTTGTGATAAATTTATATAAACCGAGTTGTAAGTCTTCAGTATAACATCTTCCTTTAAATTTAGTCTAAATATTGATGAATACACTTGATGCAGAAATATTCTTCAATGCTAACTTCATCTGATATTCTGAAAAAGTAAAGAAACAATATAAGATATAAAGGAATATTTAAACAGTGGCAATTCATCAGGAGGTATTTTTACACACTAATGTACAGATAAATTGTGTTCATAAAATATTTCCCTGACAATTGCCCTTAATTTTTTAATTTGTATTTAAAATTACAGCATACAAATTTGTGTGTAAAATTGATGTGTTTGCACACAATATCTTCAGCTTGTATAACATTTATGTTCGAATAAAGAATAGTGGATGATAACATTGTTTTCTGCAGTGATGAGAATGTCGGGTTTAAAATAGTATTACCTAAATAAATATTTGGAATGTGGTTATCAAGAAATAACCTATCGTAGAATTATTATGTTCACACAGAATGCACTAGGTACTACTTGAACACGGATACAATATTTTTTTCTACTCTAGGCACAAGACCCAAATTTTGGGGGGAGTGGGCCAGTCAATTATGCAACTGGTACTTAATTTATCGATCCTCTCTCTCTCACACACACATACAAACAAAAAAGATGTATGCATTTCTCTCACATACACACGTCCATATATCTTTCACTTCAAAGCAAATGTCGCCTTCCACATGTCATGAAAACAAAAGTAAATAAATAAAAAAATGTTTTACGGAAATTAACGAACAACCAGCTGGGATCGAATGACATTTCTGCAAGTCAAACGAAACATCGCCAAAAATTTATGATGCGTGTCAATATGCATGTGCATGCATCTACTAATTAATTATTTTTTTTAAATCTAAATTCTGATGTAACTACAATGTATCTGAAAGTTATTTATAGTAAATTTCATTTAAAATTAGCCATTTTTATATTTTTCTTCCTTCAGAAATAGGAGCACACTTGTATCGGTACGCCCTTTTGCAAATCTATATACAAATCAAAAAATTATGAGGAAGTATTTGGGGTTTGTTCGCCTTACCTACATGCGAGGGAGTATAATCTCTTTGTTTTGCTATCACAACTGAATTGTTGGCAACGAGAACGGAAGTTGGAGAGAAGGTGTTCGCAGTAAATGAGAACTGTAAAGTGTTAACTGTGTGTTTTGAGCATTTCAACAAACATTGTAAAAAAAAAAAAAGTGTTTTATCATATATGACAATAAAAACATTTTTATTAAATTATAGACGTTATGGTGTAGTTCAATGAAGATTTAGCAGCTATTTCTAGCCGGTCAAGTGACCACGTAAAAGTTTCGTCTGTTCCGTGCTCATCTCGATGGCTGCTGCTGATTGACTAAAATCACAATTTAATATGCTTGTAACTTAGTTTTTTTACGATGGTTAATTTGTAGACAGGCACCAAATTGACAGAATCGATAGCACGCCGGGAAAAATGCATAACGACAGCTTTTTTTTTTTTAATAACCAACAATATGCTTAGTATTATAGAATTTTCAAAACAAATTCTAAAAAATAAAACAAAGATAATCAAATATATAATGCAATCTTTAATATATATTCTTGACATTTGATGTGTATGGAAGAAATGGTTATGTTGCTCAAAAAGTATACAGAGTTTATTGTTTTGAATGTATATTCTGTTTGTTTTACCTCTTGCAGTCATTAGATTGTGGCCAAGCTGGGGCACTGCCTTGAAGAATTTTAGTCGAAAAAATTTACCCCAGATACTTTTTTTTATTAAACATATGTTGTAGTCCTCTGTTGGACTTTTATAATGCCCACTCCAGTATAGCAGAATAGTCAGTTAGACAAACAAGACATGACCATCCAATTTACTAAACCCAAGAATGCTTGTAGCATAGTCACATTATTCAACGTGGGCATATTTTTTTTTTTTGCAGTTGCTCTGGATGGATCCAGTTTCCATCCATTTTTATCTATTATCTGGCTCAAGTATTTAATTTTTTTTTGAAAGAATTTACATTTTTTTTTCAGTTAACTTGAAACTGAAAATTCTTTTATCTTTTCGAATACCCTCTTTACGTGTTCTACATGTTATTCATGTGATTTGCTTTTTATTTGGATATCATCTAAATAGGCAATAACAAAATCACGGTCATCCAGCATTGTATTCATTACTTGCTGAAATATGGCAGGAGCCACTTTTTCACTGAAGGGAAGCCACTTATATTTAAATAAGCCACAGTTAATAAGTGTGAGCATTCTTCTTCTACTTGAATTTGTAAATATGCTTTTGAGAGGTCTAATTTTGAGAAAAATTTTCCTTCATTTGATTTTGTGAACACTTCCTCAAGACTCAGCAATGGATAGTTATGTGAGATTAAGCAATCATTCGACCCCATTGAAAAATCTGCACAAACTCTTAACTTATTGATCGGCCCGAGGCAATAGTAGAAGACACTTGCCCAAGGTGCCACGCAGTGGGACTAAACCCAGAACCATGTGGTTGGTAAGCAAGCTACTTACCACACAGCCACTCCTACGCCTATGTCCAATTTTTCTACAACAGAAACATTCCACTTTCTTAAATGGGCAGTTTTTTTTCTCAGGCGTAGATCTTCACATGCAAAACATGGGTTTGTGTCCTGATTTTTGATGATGACAATGATTTACACACACACACACACACACACACATATGTATACACACGTGGTTCTATTACTATTGACTGTATCTCTGGTAATACCATTGTTTATAGATATTATACACACATGATTCTCTGATTCAATCACTACTGTTAATATCGCCATCTGATTACACCAATGAATACACACATGCTTCCATCACCAAGTTTGTTTCTCTTTCTGATTACACCAATGTATACAGATGTAATACACACATGATCTTTATTACTATTGCTTATACCACTGTCAGTACAACTCTTACTCTTTCTCTATTTCTCTCTCCCCTACCTCCCCATGTGTGTGTGTCTGTGTAGCTGTGTATGCATGTCAATGTTCTATTTAATTGAACAAATGAACAATAATGGAAAAATAATAAAAGCAAGAGAAAAGGTAGGGGAAAAGGAAAGAAAGGAACAAATAAACAAACAAACAAAAAGTAAAAAAGCAAAATGAAGTAAAAAAGCAAAATGAAGAAAGAAGTAGGAAAGAAAGAAAGAAAGAAAGAATATTCTTTAAAGAATGATTGGGAATGGAAGAGAAAATCTTAGCAACATTTGTAAAAAAAAGTTTTAAAATATCTATCAATCAATCAATCAATCAATCTATCTATCTATCCACCCATCCCTGCCACCCATCCCTCCCTCCTTCTGTTTGCCTGTCTACTATTATACCGATACATATATATAATGTAACATAATACTCACACACACATATACATGTACCTAATATGACTACTGGAACCAGCTGTAAGTCAAGTTTGCTCCAATAAAGGGAAAACAGGTAATGACCACAGTACTCGAATACCGGAGGTAGAATAATATGCTTTATTAATAAAGCTTCAAAGACATCATGAAAACTGTTACTCAGAGTTTCATGCTCCCTGTTGTCAGACAGTTTTGGTTGAGGATGGAACCATTCTCAACCAAAACTATCCGACGGAAAGCTGTTTTTGACAAATTGACACTCAACAAAAGGGCATTTCAAAGAAAAAACTGGTTAAAACTTGATGAGACTTTGATTAATTTCATGTAACTTAAACTTTTTGCTTGTCTAAAGCATTTTCATAAGTTTGTCTCAAATATCCACTCGTTTCCAGATTTTTAGTTAGCTCTTGTTACATATATTCTGACTTATAATATAAAGCTTTCCTTTCATGAACCCCTAGTTACTTAAGTGGTTGAAATAAATTGGCTACATGTATCATATATGATGTATGGACAACAGGGGAAATATGTTCTGTGTTCTGTGATACAAAGGACAGGCAAACAGTTAAGCAGTTCTGTTAGAAGAGACAGTTTAGTGTGTCATTACTAAATCATGTTATACAAACTATATCTTTATATTGAGTCTATCTGTGACATTAACTCTTTTTCTGTCCAAATAATTCTCATAAGTTTGTACTAAATGCCCAGGCTTGTTTTCTGACTTTTAGTTCACCTTGTTTCATACGTTCTGAATTATATAAAGATTTCCTTTCAAAAGCCTCAAGTTACTCAGGTGGTTGGAAAAAAATTGGGGATGTGTTTGGGGATAGTACATCATAAATTGGTTGGCATTAGGAAGGGCATCTAGCTGTATAAACTAAGCCAAAACAGGTTATGGAATCTGTTGCACCCCACTATCAAGCCGTCCAACTCATGCCAGCATGGAAAATGAACATTAAATACTGATGATGATGATGTGTCATATATGATGCATGGACGATAGGAAAATATATATCCTTATAAGTCAACTCTATGCGTATCATGTGATGCACAGAGGGTTAATATATACGGCTGTCAATTTAGTCATGTGTGGTGGGATATACAACAAGGAGCAATATAGCAGATGCAATATGGGCTTTCTATAGGGAAACAAATGTCATATTGGAATAATGTTAATATGATGTATGAGAGTAATTTAAAAATATAGACATGGTTAAGTAATTTTTCTATATTTTAGATCTTTATCAAAATTTTTTAACTATATTTACTTTGCCGTCATCGTCAGCATGAGTTCTCTAGTCTAAGCATAATTATTCGATTACATACTCTGATGGAACCTTAGTTACTCTGCCGAACCATTTCTCCGCCAAAAATATGGCACTATATAATCTGCGCCGATTCAGTGTATTGTATTGGTTATTATTTGTGTATTCGTTGCGATTTAGTTTGGTGACAAATACGCGAGAGAAAGAGAGAGAGAGAGAGAGAGAGAGAGAAAAGTTATAGGTGTCCTAAGAGAAGGTACAGAGAAAGGAGGGGGATGTGTCATGGGTGAAAAGCGAGAAAGAAAGAATCAGCGACATTGAGAAATTGAGAGACGATAAATAGAACTGAAAATATCTCCACAATGTTCTTGAGAGATGTGAGAGAGTGAGGTGAGTGTTGTACTGAGAGACAAGAATAGTTAAGGACGGAGAGAAATTAAGAGTATAAACAAGTGACAGATTGATGAAGGGGAGGAACTTGAGGATAGATTTTGAAAGAAAACGGAGGATAGGTTCAGTAGATTGAACGGAGTAAAAAAAGAAGGGAGGGAGAGAGAGAGAGAAGGATATGGAGAAAGAGAGAGAGGGGACAGTATAGAGGAGAACATTTACTATCGAGAGATGTGAAAAGAAATATTGCGATTGAAAATCCAGATATTTATAAATATATCGGATCCCACCCACCCAAACCATCCACACTAACTGTTGCATTCTTTCTGTCACAATTGCTTCTCAAGTTTTCTCATCTTTCTATCCCCCACCACCTCACCTTTCTGCCTCTTTTTTTTTTTTTTTTTCTCCGTCACCAACTTCACTCCGCCTAATTTACCCACAAACGTCACCAACGTCGACATAAAATTCCATAGGTCATCCAGATGTGTCAGACCCGACTAACCTCTGTACCCTAGGCTGGCGATCAATTGTTTGCTCGCTGTTGACTATTAAATACATGAATTGATTCGAGGGGAAGAGGACGAGGTGGAAAAGTGGGGTTATAGCAGTGATAAACAGAAAAAACAAAAAAAAAAAGAAAGGAAAAGTGACTAAACCAAATTTTTATACATATATATATATATTTATTTATTATTTATGTTTATATTTTGTGGAGTCAAACATGATATGGCTACAATATTATATAAAGATCTGACAAAATAACGACAATTTAGTTGTTAACTCAGTTTATTCTGTCCGAGCTAACTAAGTTGTCTAATAAGGCAAAGAAATTGGTATAACGTTCTGTAGATTGGGCAGCATTGATTGAATTTACTTAAAAAAAACCTCACATACACGCATACATAGGTGCATATATACAAATATACGCACACATATACATATATATATATATATATATATATATATATATATATACAGGCATACATACTTATACACATACATATACAGAAGATATACTTAAAAACACAATATATATATACACACACACACACGGACACATACACATGTATGCATATAGACGCATACATACATCCATATACATACACACATACGGAATATCCGTAATTAACTCGCCATGCAACAGGAGGAGAATGAAAGAGAGACAAAGTGAATGAGGCAAACGTTAATTGAAAGAAAAGAACAGAACGAAAAGGAAAAGCAAGGGAGGCCACTCTGAAGTGGGTTTTGAGTTGTCAATTACCTTGGAGTGATGTGTGATGTTGGTCGGTAATTATTATATCGGTTACGTAAACCAAACAACACCAAACAAACAGAAGGACGAATTTCTTTTTTCGTTTCATTCCTACATTCCTTCACTCAGCTGTTTCTTCACATGATCTGATCCTGACAAGATGCCGAACATAGAAATGAAATTTAGTTACCATCACGTTGTCATATTCTGTTTGACATTTTTAAGGTAAGGAAGAAATATATATATATATATATATATATAATACTTAACTTTTTAACGTATTTTTTCTTCTTCTTAATGTTATATTAAGAACAACACAAAAATAAACGCACATATATATTTCGAAATCTCGTTTATATAAAGACACATACATACACCTTTTATTAAAAGAGAGAAATAAACTTTCTTTGTATTGTTATCGACTTGTAACCAAGTCGTATTGACCCAACGAAGTTAGTCACTCGACCTACTGGAAGGAACAACCAAAATCTCCCTTAACTCGCACCCCACCGCCTTAGAAAAAGAAAGGATTACACACAAGAGTGATTTGATCTAGATCTCCCACGCTCTTCAGATTAAAAAAAAAAGTCGTCTAGCATGGTCTCGATCGTGAGTCTGTTTAATCAGATCTGACTGGGAGCTTAACAAAAACGACGATATATCTGCACAAATGTACCCCCACCGACTTTATTTCATCATAACTTCCAGAAGAATGGACATTTTTCAATGAAAACAGGCTTCAGATGGTTTAGATTTCGGTTATATCGGAATTTGTTGTAAAAAAAAAAAAAGTTTCCGCGGGTGAGGAGAGGAGTTTCAAAAAAATTCTCAAGTCTGTTTTGTTTCCTTATAACATACGGAAAATTGGTACCATTTTTTTAATGAAATTTTCTACAAATATCTTTAAGAATGTGTAGATTACGATTATATACGATTAATATAAGGGGGGGGGGGAACGGTGAACACTCATACGTACTGATAATTTGTTTTTTCTAAATTTCAAGTTTCATTTTGTAGATATATGTGATTATCATCATGATCGTTTAACGTCCGCTTTCCATGCTGGCATGGGTTGGCCTGTTTGACTGAAAAGTGGTAAGCCAAGGAACTGCACCAGGTTCCAATCTGATTTGGCAAGGTTTCTACCGCTGGATACCCTCCCCTAACGCCAACCACTCTAGAAGTGTAGTGGATTCTTTTTACGTGCCACTGGCAATGGTGCCATTGATGTGACACCGGCGTTGGCCACAACTACGATCTCACTTGGCTTGACAGGTCTACACAAGCACAGTATATCGCTAAAGGTCTCAGTCACCTGTCACTGCCTCTGTGAGGTCCAATGCTCGAATGGTGCTTTTCACGTGCCACTGGCAAGGATGCCAATCAGATGGCACTGGCTTCGGCTACGACTACGATATCAAAAGAAAATTTTAAAACTTCTTCCTTGTGTTTAATATACTAACAGATTGTTTTCAAATGTACCGACTTATACCGTGGAATTTCCATAGGCCAGACTCCTACTAGTTTTGTTACCTCTGCCTTAGCCTGAGCGGAGGTATTGTCTGTTTGTTTGTCTCAAGAACTGCTGGATGGATTCGGATGAAATTTTCAGGGATGTTTGGCCTCATGGCAGGCACGAACTGATTAGATTTTGGGATCGATCCGGTACCGGACAAAGATTCTGGATTATTTTTCCTGTGTTTTTACTTAATTTTTGAGGGCGGTCGGGTTCATTTTTAGTATTCTCGTTTGTGAGAGCAGTCAAGTTTATTTCAAATATTCTCATTTTAAAAAAATCATCCCTGGCTAATAGTTGAGAGGACTTTGGTGTTGCCTTGGCGGACGTGTGTATGTATGTATGTATTTTTGCGAGTTTTTAACTAATCTTTTCCTCTTTTTTCATATTAAATTTCGATAGAAAATTTCATCAAAAAAATATCCATTTTTCTGAAAGTTATGAGGAAACAAAGCTGACTTGTGAATTTTCCGAAATCCCTCTCCCCATATCGGGACAAATGTTTTTCACAACAAATTCCGATATTACCGGAATCTACACCATCTGAATGAAGCGTATTAGAAAATGCCAATTTTTCTGAAAGCTACGAGGAAACAAAGTCGGGGTGGGGGTGGGGCACACTTGTGTAGGTAAGCTAAAAGTTAAACCTACACGATAAACACGTATTCTAGGTCTTAAATATGTAAACATTATAACGATCGCTTTTATTTTATATTTAGTTTGCTTATTTTAACATTGTTATTGTTTTATCTTGCTCTTAATCATAATAGATAATAATTTTGTTTCCTTTATCATTATTTTAAGTGGGGTTTTTTTGCCACAATTATTTTTCTGTTTCTTTTTTATCTGGATTCAATTCATTAAAAGGAAGAAGTGTTTAATAGATTAACTTTATTCTAATTGAATTGGTACTTGGAATATAAATCAACATGGAATTTTGGTGGAAGGTTTTTTTTTTATCTAGATCACTTTAAAGCATGGAATTCATGTAGAACCAGGGGTGGTCTCAGATTGGTTGGTATCAAAAGGATTAAGGTACCTAGCTTTCCATTTTGATTCCAAATTCAGCTGTAGTCGACTTTGTTTTTCATCTCTCACCCTGCTGAACCATTTCAATGCAAATAAGTCAAGTATGTTTGGCTTGATAACGAACCCATAATTCTAAGCTCAAATCCTGCTGAGATCATCTCTGCCTTTCTTCACACCAGGGTCGGTTTCAACAATGGGTATTCAATTGTTCAATCAAGTGAATTATTCTTTAAGTGACTGAACATTTCACAGACATGTACTCTTAACATCATTCTCAGGCAGAAACAGTGTGACAAGGCATGACCTTAAAATTACTGTACATACCATATGGCAGGACTTCTACACAGTTTCCATCACTCCAGTTTCATTCGCAAGGAACCCCCTAATTTTGGTGGCTTAAAATGTGGAAAAAAGGTTCCGTAAGGGATTATAATACTATTCATGTATAAGAAACTAACATATTTTTTAACCTAATTTTTGACAAAAATGGGTTCCTTGTACATGTTAAAATATGGTAATTAACAGTAAAATATCAAAGGTGTTCTACTCTTATCAAGATTTGGTGTGCTTTGAGGGGTGGTGGTGGTGGTAGATTTGGTTGCTATTTCTTGCAGTTTGAATGACCACATAGGGAAATCCTCTCAGGTTCAAGCTGATGGTAGAGTTATTCTTGTTGTATATGCAGTAAATGATGTGATGCTGGTGGTATATCATTGAATAGTGTCATAGAGATTGTGAGAGAGTTCACTTATGATGTACGTGCTCTGTTTATAGAAAGATATAAACAAACAATTGAAGTAAACAGATAAAACTGATTATCAGCACACGTGTGTGTGTGTGTGTGTGTGTGTGTGTGTGTGGAAGTCAGAGAGAGAGAGAGCTTGAGATATTGTGAGAAATTATGTGTGTGGTTATATGTTGTACTATGTAAATGGAAAACAATTAAGATTAAATATATTATTTTGAAAATTTTTATTAATAGAGATGATGATTATGATAGGATTTTGCTCGTTTTGTTTTATTTAAATAAGTACACACACACACACACACGTACATAGGTATGTGTACTCTTTTACTTGTTTCAGTCATTTGACTGTGGCCATGCTGGAGCACCACCTTTAGTCGAAGAAATCGACCCCAGGACTTATTCTTCTTAAGCCTAGTACTTATTCTATCGGTCTTTTTTGCTGAACCGCATCGGTCGTCAAGCGATGTTGGGGGACAAACAGAGACACACATACATATATATATATACATATATACGACGGGCTTCTTTCAGGTTCTGTCTACCAAATCCACTCACAAGGCTTTGGTTGGCCTGAGGCTATAGTAGAAGACACTTGCCCAAGGTGCCCTGCAGTGGGACTGAACCCAGAACCATGTGGTTGGTAAGCAAGGTACTTACCAAACAGCCACTCCTGCGAGTGTATGTTTTTGCATGCATATCTTTGTTTCATTTGTCTGTGCAGTCCTTTTAGCAACAACAAATTCTGAATCAAATAAACTTATCTACATAGTGGAAGTTACGTTGCTGGGATATTTAATTGAGTGTGTATGGGGGTGTCATTTTAAGATATATATATATATATATATATATATATATATATGGGAGAATATACAAATAATAACAACAGACGAGGACAGGTGGTGTAAATAACAAAAGTATATATTAGTATGACGCTCGGGAATACGGAAAGTCTTTGACGTTTCGAGCTACGCTCTTCAACAGAAAGAATACGGAGACAAGGAGAAAAACACGGAGAAAAAAAATTGAATAGTGTTCAGTCAACGGTCAATCATATATATATATATATATATATATATATATATATATATATATATATATATTCTTTTATTCTTTTACTTGTTTCAGTCATTTCACTGCGGCTCTATGCTGGAGCACCACCTTTAGTCAAACAATTAGACCCCAGGACTTATTCTTTGTAAGCCTAGTACTTATTCTATTGGTCTCTTTTTCTGAACCGCTAAGTTAGGGAGACATAAACACACCAACATTGGTTGTCAAGCAATGGTGCAGGGGACAAACACAGACACAAGTACATACATACATATATACAACGAGCTTTTTTCAGTTTCTGTCTATCAAATCCACTCACAAGGCTTTGGTTGGCCCGTGGCTATAGTAGAAGACACTTGCCCAAAGTGCAATGCAGTGGGACTAAACCCGGAACCATGTGGTTGGTAAACAAGCTACTAACCACACAGCCACTCCTGCTCCTATGCATTTGCATTCATGTATATGCATACATTCAGGAATACACACATCATTATTAAATTCCGTGTATTGACTTCTTGTTAGTAGATAGAAATCAGAGAAGAGAAAAGTGTGTGAGAGAGCGGGTGGGATACGGAGACAGACAGGCAGAGAGGGGTGAGTAAGAGGGAGAGAGAGAGAGAGAGGAAGAGAGAGTGTATGTTTAGTAGATTGATAATGACTGAAGGAATAACAAAGAAAATAGATGTGTGTGTGAAGAGAGGGGAAAAGACAAACAGAGTGTAACAGGTGGAGAGTTCCTTTATGTGGTTCCTCAACTGGCTAGAAATAGCAGCCAAATTCCTTTAAATCACATCTTATTTTTTTAAGAACAGATATAGTGGATAATATAATCCCTCATACTCTAAAATGTCAGGACAGTCACAGCTGGAGCACCTCTGATTATAGGTCTCATCAATCAATAGTAAGCAACCTTATGACTGAGCTGGATATCCTAACCACTAAGTCACATGCTTTGTATCTTTGTAGATATAGCGATTAGAAAACGAACATACAGCATACACCACAAAATGAAGCATCATCATGCTTGCTAAATGATATTGGATTAAAAACAGACAAAAGCAAAATTAATTTATGTGCAACCAGAACATGTGAAATTCTTTCCTTGTTTTCATTCATTCCTTCATAAGCACCGGAGAGTGTGGCAAAAGATGGTCTGAGTAGCACACTGGACGAAATGCTTAGTAGTATTTTGTCTGTCTTTACTTTCTGAGTTCAAATTCCGCCGAGGTCAACTTTGCCTTTCATCCTTTCAGGGTTGATAAATTAAGTACCAATTACGTACTGGGCCGATCTAATCTGTGTGTGTGTGTGTAATTTAAAATTTAATAAAATATCATTACCATTAATAATAATAATAATAATAATAATAATAATAATAATAATAAAGTGGTCAGCAAGTTTAACCTAGAAAAGTGAAATATACAAATAAATAGAGTGCTAGAATACCACTTGCTAGAAAGATAAGTTAACACTCCAGAACCACAAGTTTCTCACTATTAAGTGAGAAATTTATGTGTGTGTGTGTGTGTGTATAGATATATATATATATGTATATATATGTTGACACTCATATATATAATCAAATACCATATATAAATCTTCGTCTCTGTATCTGTGTAGACATACAAACATACTTCCTCATAGATTAGTCACTAGTTCTAAATAATGTTACATATGATATTATAGTGTTTTTGAATTTTGATATTTTCTCTTTTGAGATTGCCATGATTTCCATGTGATGCCACTATATTTAGTCCCTCTTCATTACTACAGCCATTACTGCTGTTGTTTGTGTCTTCATTTGACCCTGTTCTATCCTATCTGTGTCTCTCAGTTGATGTCTACTCATTGCACTAATAAGCAGTGACTTAATTACTGACAACCATTAGCAAAATGATTATATCAAGGCTAACGGTTTCTAACAAAAAGCATAATTCCTTGAAATTTGAGGGTGCAACTTAGTTAATTAAATTCTCATCCAGTACTTGATTGGCGTTTAATTTTCATGAATGAGGATTGGAAAGGCATATCTGACCATGACAAAATAAACTCGGAATTCAGATGAAAGAAATATAATTAAAAGCCACAATGCGTTTTACCAGCAGCTCTACTGATTTAACCACACCCCGACCTTATGATGGCAATGATGATAATGATTTCTTATAATGATAAACAAGTAAACCCCTACAGAAAATCCTGTGGGAGGGGCCCTAAGGCAGATATTTATAGTTATACTTGGTCAATATCTGAGATCTCCTGTGGCTCTATAGTTGCTGTGAAAATATTGACTTGTCTTTCCTTTGTTGTGTATCCTTGACTGGAGAGGTGGCAAGTGTATTGGAGACTGGGCATTTGCTTCTGGAAACAGCCGAAGCACAGCAGAAGTTCTTAAGTTACTGTCTCTACGATATCATTGATCAGTTATGAAAAGGCAGGCCATTTTATGTTTTACATTCACCTGATTTATAGGTGTAATGGCACTGAATTGTAAAGAAGTTTGCTTTGTGATCACGAGGTCTGGTTCAGTTTCATTGCTGAAATACAAAACTTAGAAGAACAAGACAAATGGACACAGCTAATGGGACTTTGATGCTTTGGCTCAGCTGACAGGATGTTCAATCTGTTTTGTTGATAGTACTTTTTGGCGCCAGAGACAAACATACACAGAGACACAGACAAATGCACACACACACATACACTCGCAGAAACATACTGAGAGAGAGAAAACATTACACATACATATAGACATAATTAGATGCTCACACACATAAGCAAAGAGAGACAGACAGACAGACAAACAGAGAGGTGGGGAAAAAAAAAACAAGAGAAATATTAAAGTGTCTACTATCAAATAAGTTAGTGTTGAATTAGCGATGCCAAATAGATGGTGCTGAAACAGCTGTACCAAAATATCTCATACACTTCAGAGCTGTATAGGGGTAATGGAGAATCAGATAAAATGCCTTATTGTATTTTATTTCAATCCTTTATGTTCCAAGTTCAAATTGTTGGGGGTCAAATAAGATACCAGTCAGATGTTGGCGTCAATCTAATAGAGAGTGCATTTCTGATTTTGTGGTTTTGTGTTTTTGTAAAAGTATTTTTAATTCTTTGGTAAGAAGCTTATATATATATATATGGCTACACCAGGCTCCAATCTGATTTGAAACTCTGCCAAATTAGACTGGAGCCTGGTGTAGCCATCTGGTTTCACCAGTCCTCAGTCAAATCGTCCAACCCATGCTAGCATGGAAATTGGACGTTAAACGACGATGATGATATATATATATATATATATATATATATATATATATATATATACACACACATTTACACCTACATATATATATATTGTGTGTATGCATATTTGAAATATATAAACACTGGTAGTTTAGGGATTCTACGTTATCTCTTATGATTTTATATGTGTGTCATCACATGACACTTAGTAACCCATGTGATCATGAACTTAAAAAAAAATTACATTGAACATTGTTGGGGTGCGGCTGATTGTTAAGTTGGAGTGGGGGGGGGAGAGAACAGAGCTCAACATGTGACTCTGTGGTGAACTTTAAAAACGGCTGAGAAATATCGTGAATAGAGCAAAGGTGCCTAGTGTGGGTGTGAGGAGAGTGCTGAACATATTAGGCTTAAAATCCCTCTACTTCTCTCTTTCTTACTGTTTCTGTATCTTTCAGCTGTCAACATCTGTCCCACCATACCCTGCCACTGCTTAAATAGGACAAACGCATATATGTATATAAACACAAGCACATTAATATATAGAAACACACGTACACACATACACACACAAACACATCGGTGCATTACCTACAGAGGAAAAAACGCATAAGTGTGGATTGGCAGGGGGGGGGGGATCGTTACAGTAGGAAACAAAAATGTGTAACGGTATTTAGTTACGATTCTTTACATAATGATTGCATTGCCCATGGTGGGCAGCTCAGTTTTTCACCCTCGCTCCCTCTCTCTCTTTCTAGCTGTCTATTTATCTATATGTATGCATGTATGTATCTATCTATCTATCTATCTATTTTTCTCCCCCCTTTTTTTCTTTCCAACGATCCCTTTTGATCAACCCCTCCTTTTTTTTTTCCTCTCCTTCCTCCTCCCAAAAAGAAAAGCTCTACATTGTATTTGTCCCGTCTGTGTTTCACCCTGTGTGGCTAATAAAAGAAATCGGATCTATTTTAAAACGGGGGCCACATTTTTCATTAATGTTTTACGTAGTGTTTTTGGTACCGAAAGACTTTCAAACTCCGTATACTTATCTATTTTGTGTTATAGAACAGAAAAATATTTTTGTATTCGAATTTATTTCATGTAAAAAATTGTCTTATTTCGATAATTTCAACCAATCACTGACAAGTATTCAGTTGTTTATATTTACTCCTTTGGCTGATTAAGCGATGTAAAGCGTATTTAATCTCCATACCTTCGTTTTATTTGCTTTTTTCATTTTAAATTTGCTTTAACCCTAACCCTAACCCTAGGGTTAGGGTTAGGGTTAATTGTTTCAGAATCGTTTGTTTATGTAGTCGGCACTTAATGTATATCGGCTGAATGGACGTCAGTGATTGGTTGAAATTACAGAAATACGACAACTTTAACATGGAAAAACTTATGGATTTCTTTTTTTTTTTTAAGAAGACTAAGAGAAAAAGATGTTTTATATGACACATTCTACCAGTGTTCCAAGTTTCAAAGTGTTTCGTTAATGAAAAATGTGGCCCCCGTTTTAAAAAAGATCCCTCTCTCTCTCTCCCCCCACCTCAACAGTCACCACTTCCTCTGAACATACCATTCCTCAATTTAAATAGAACAAATGTCTGTGCTTGGGAAAACACTCTGAAACACTGAAGTAACTTAAATGTCAGTTACAATAAGCCACGATTCCTTAACCACAGTGGATTTCCTACTAAAAACACTTAGTTCACTTGTGTTCCCTGAAGTGGGTTCCACAAAAAAATTCTAGTATTATACATAAGATGAATTTTAATGAAATTAAATAAAAAGCTAAAAAAATTAATGAGTGGGTACTGAAAAGTTCCTGGCTTTGGATAAAAGAAAATATGTAACCTTGCTCTCAGCAGAGGTAACTGTATATATTTAGGGTGCAATACATAAATTGTCGCCATTTTATATTTTTAATTTCATGTGTGCACATTGTTTGTTTTTGATTTTGTTGACTACACAGTATAGTAGGATCACTTGGGCACTGTGAGAAAACAGTACCATTGACACAATTCACTTTGCCAAAAATTTGAAAACGACATGCTGTACTGCTTGGCATTCATGCCGAAAGCTCCAATTTGAACATTTAAGAGTGTTTGGGTGTCAATCTGAGGACATGTACACAAAGTTTTTCTGTGAAAAATTGCACAAATCTGTCCTGATCAGGAGGCCTATCTGGCCTGAGCATTCTACCTGTTTTAAGTTAAGTTTAAGTAGTAGTTGTTGTTGTTTTAGTTGACACAGTGAGTTGGTGGAAATAATATTGTCAGACAAAGGCTTTTATACGAGCATTGAGTTCAATATGTGGTGCTTATATAGCACTTAGGTGACATGCAGTGCTGCAGATGACCTGACATCTTGCGCAAGTTCCATTTACAATGTGTTAGTAGAATACTGTCTTAACAATTCTTGTCCAACCCATGCCAGCATGGAACAAAACAAAGACAAAAAAAGGACCAACATAAAAGCAATGACGATGGTGATGGTGACGGTGATGATGATGATGGTAGTGTTGGTGATGATTGATGGTGGTGGTGGTGGTGGTGATGTTGGCGGAGGCAACACTCTTATACATATTTCCTTCTCTCTCTTTCAGTTATTCATTTTTCCATGCAACCCGTAAAACGCTCAGCAATGTCAAATCTTCCATCTCTGATGAATGGACAACCGAAGGATTCTTCAAAAGCAACAGAACCCATCTCAGGATCTTACCTAATGAAGTAAGGATTTGTTTTCTTTTTCCTTTTTTTTTTTTTTTTTTTTTTTACATACATGTCCCAGTTGTGTGGTTTAGAAATTTGGTCCCCAACCACATCATGTCCCACCATCACCTAGACCAGTGCTCCACAAACCTTTTTCCACTTGTGGTACACTTATATTCTTTTTAAAAATTCAGCAGCACACCTGAACTAAAAACATAACTAAAAGTGTGGGGAAAAAAATTACATTCAGATTATACTGTGGCACACCTAGCATCATCTCGTGGCACCCGTGGCACACAAGTGAGCTGTGGCACACCAGTTGTGGAGCACTGACCTAGACAACAAGTATTAGTTTATTTAATTCCTCATAACTTAGCACTTCAGCAAAAGAGACCAATAGAATATGTACCATATTTAAAAAAATAAAAAAAAAGCTCTTGGGTCAATTTGATTAACTAAATCCTTCGAGGTGGTGCCCCAGCATGGCCGTACTTCAGTGTCTGAAACAAGTGATGAAAGATAAAATTAAGATATCTAACCATCAAACATTTCTCTTTTCTGTCACAGACATGGAACAGTCGTTCTGTATTCGATCAGAAGGAAGCAGATATTTTCCTTGGTTACATGGACACCAGTTTTATGCTGTTTTATTCTTTCGTAAGTAAATTCTTTTCCTTTTTTTTCCCTTTAATTTGTTGCTTGTGGGGCTGGGTAGTGTTAGCACTTTGTTTTTCTTTTTATTCATCTTTATTTGTTGTCGTTTAACTCCAGGTAAATAAACAATGAAATAAACTATGTAGCTGTGACTAGTATTTTCTGAAATTTTGACTCTTTAGTATTTAAACTGGCCATGTTCAGCCCAAATGTTCTACCAGCCCAAATGTTCTACCAGCTCAAACCAGACAGATCCAGTCTGTCACTCCTTCCATACAACATTACTGTAAATATAAAAAAACACTGTGTAAAAATTTTTGTCCTTTGGTAGCAACTGTTATTTCCTATGTGCTGACCCCTAGAAAGTATGAAAAATGGCTAATATTTCCTTCAAACCTTGCTTTTGTTACATTTATTCAAACCCCAAAGGATCCCTCTCAACACATAGCCATGATGCTCTCCCACTACACTTGCTTATGATCAGAGATCCATATATCAGCTACCAAAGGACATGCTTAAGTGGTTATGGTCAAGCAGCTGACAAGCAAATCTGTGGTACTGAGCAGAATATTTGCTATTCCTGCTTCAGCAACTCAATGCTGAATCTCTCTGAAATGTAATGAAAAATACCGTAAATCCTCGAGTATAGTCCGCCCTTGAGCATAATACGCAGGGGATTTTTAGAGGGCTGTACCTCTGAAAAACCTAAACCTTTTGTAATTTCACGAAAGGGTTTAAGATAGTAAAAAGACTCCCTTCCACACTAAGTATTTTGTAGATTTTCATAGATTTCCCCATCACCATTAGTGCCACCAAAAGTAATACATTTTCATCTTCTATTCGTATTACTTTCATCTATTTATTATCATTTTTATCTCACTTTTTTCTCACTTTCATCTAATTATTATTTATTGTCTCATTGTCATTTCATTTCTGTTTCATTTTCTTCTCATTTCATGAACACACTTTCATTTCATTTTCATTATTGTTTTATTTCATCTTCATCTTTCTGTTATCTAATTTTCCTTCTCATTTTCATCATGCTTTTATCTGAATTTTTTTTAATTTCTTTTCTTATATTTTCAGGGTTTGTTTCTGTCTGGTTACCTTGGAGACAAGTACGTATTATCCGCATCTGTTTGCTCTATAGTAATAACCAATACTTCCTTATCAAATATAAGAGGAGCATAGCCTAGTAGTTAAGAAAGTTACACTCATGATTTTAAAGTTGTGGTTTCAAGTCCAAAGCAGAGCAGTGCAACCTGTTCTCGAGCAAAACAAAATGACAGGCTTCTTTCAGTTTCTGCCTATCAAATTCACTTATAAGGCTTTGGTCAGCTTCAGGCTACGGTAGATGATGACTGGTCAAGTTGGCACACAGTGGGATTAGACTCCAAACCATGTATACATACATGCATACACATACACATATACATACACACATGTATATCTCTATACAGGTATATGTGTGTGTGTGTGCATGTGTATGTATGTATGTATGTTTATGTATGTATAGCTGATAAAAGTGGATTTAAAAATCCAAGCTGTATCATCAGTCATCACTCCTGCAAATACCAGCTAAGAGCATGTACAGAAGTGGACTGCTTTCTTTAAACAAAACCATTCGTACAAACTCAAATTTCAGGAATAATTTAATAGTCCTGCAGTAAGTCATGATGTATCTGAACCTTGTATTGTTGAAATGATCATCAAGAAGGAATAAACGTAATATAACTTCCATTCTTGGACTTGTTATACATACATATGGACAGACAGATATTAATATATACACAGACATCTCAAAAGTACATAGACACCGCTCATTATACCATTTGATCTGTGCAGATACTATGCTTTAGTACAATACTTAAATAGGTTAAATTATTAAAAACTGCACAAGGCATGTCTCCTAAATACTAGACTATGTATTGACATGCATCAAATGACATTATTTTGTCTTTGAAAATAATCCTTCAAAGATAATGGTGTCTATTTACTTTTGAGATGTCTGTGAGTGTGTGTGGGTATGTGTGTATTTATACATATATATATGTGTGTGTGTTTGTATTTATACATGTATGTCTGTACCTAAATATATATATATTACATATAGAGTCTTTAATGCTTATACGAGCATATCTAAATACTCAACTTACATAAAAATACCCAAATTCTTCCCCACAGCACTACAGCATCACCATAGGCTACACTCACACTCACACTCACACACACATAGGGTTAAGACACCTTTCGGTCATGAATGACCATGGGAGTGCACCTAGAAAGTACCTCCCTGGGGTTTTTTAATATTTTTTAATATTTTTAAAAAAACAATTCTCTGAAATTTAGTTTTTGAATTGACCTTTTTTTTTTTTTTAAATAATTCTTTTTGTGATCTCTCTTTCTTATAGATATGAACTCCGGAAGGTTCTGTCATTTGGAATGTTCAGCAGTGGTGTCGTGGTACGTATCTATTCATTGAACTATATACATTCTCAATATTTCAGTTTCTGCCTTTTTATAACAACCTCTACTAATTACTAACATCCAAATTATTATTTTTGTTATTTAGGTCTTGCAATGGCCAAAATAGTCGACACCCTTTTGGGGTCGATAAATAAGTACTAGAGTCAATATAGTTGACTTGACCCCTCCCCCCAAAATTGCTGGCCTTGTGCCAAAATTTGAAGTTAATATTTAGATATCTTGGAGCAATGAGTTGGCAGAATAGTTAACATGCCAGACAAAATGGTCAGCAGAATTTCTTTTGGCTGAAGAATTTCTTGAAGGCGGCGAGCTGGCAGAATCGTTAGCACACCGGGCGAAATGCTTAGCGGTATTTCATCTGCCGTTACGTTCTGAGTTCAAATTCCGCCGAGGTCGACTTTGCCTTTCATCCTTTCCGGGTCGATAAATTAAGTACCAGTTACGCACTGGGGTCGATGTAATCGACTTAATCCCTTTGTCTTTCCTTGTTTGTCCCCTCTATGTTTAGCCCCTTGTGGGCAATAAAGAAATAAGAATTTCTTTTGGCTTTATTTCTGAGTTCAGATTCCACTGAGGTCAACTTTGCCTTTCATCTTTCCGGGGTCGATATAATAAGTTACCAGTCAAGTATTGTGGTTGATGTAATCAATTTGGCGCCTTCTCCAACCACATGATTCTGGGTTCAGTCCCATTGCATAGCACCTTGCACACGTGTCTTTTTCTATAGCCTCATGCCAACCAAAGCTTTGCGAGTGAATTTGGTAGTTGGAAACTGAAAGAAGCCTGTTGTATATATATGTGTATCGTTGCCAGTGCCCCTGGACTGGCTTGTGCGGGTGGCACATAAAAGACACCATTTCGAGCGTGGCCGTTGCCAGTATCGCCTGACTGGCCTCCGTGCAGGTGACACATAAAAGCACCTACTACACTCTCTGAGTGGTTGGCGTTAGGAAGGGCATCCAGCTGTAGAAACTCTGCCAAATTTAGATTGGAGCCTGGTGTTGCCATCCGGTTTCACCAGTCCTCAGTCAAGTCGTCCAACCCATGCTAGCATGGAAAGCGGACGTTAAACGATGATGATGATGATCATCATCATCATCATCATCATCGTTTAACATCTGTTTTCCATGCTGGCATTTTACACCAGACATGTCGCCTTACTGGCACTTATGCCGGTGGCATGTGAAAAGACATTTGAGCGAGGTCATTGCCAGTGCCGCTGGACTGGCTCCTGTGCAGGTGGCACGTAAAATACACCATTTTGAGCGTGGTCATTGCCAGTATCGCCTGACTGGCCTTCGTGCAGGTGACACGTAAAAGCACCTACTACACTCTGAGTGGTTGGCGTTAGGAAGGGCATCCAGCTGTAGAAACTCTGCCAAATCAGATTGGAGCTTTGTGTAGCCATCTGGTTCGCCATTCTTCAGTCAAATCGTCCAACCCATGCTAGCATGGAAAGCGGACGTTAAATGATGATGATGATGTACACCCACATCATAACACCTACCATGCAGCTTCTCACTTGTGCAGGTTTTACTCTAAAATATGTTTAGTCCATAATGTGAAGTAGTTTATGATAGAAAGGCCATTCAACTGTAAAATACACAACAAAGAATATTTTTAATGTTTTTTTTTATCCTTGGTTTTATCTACTTTTAGGTTCTTTGCTTTGGCTATGTAACTGAAGCGACACACGTTTACAAAAAATATTTATATATGATTCTGATGGTACTCAATGGTCTTCTGCAGTCTTTAGGGTGGCCATGTGTTGTTGCTATTATGGGAAACTGGTTTGGAAAATCAAGGTATTCTTTTGAAACTATTTACTTTTCTCTCTTTTTTTTTTTAGTTTCTTTTTCCAATTTTTTTTTATTGTATGTCAATTAATTCTTTGTTTCTATGCTTCAGTTTAGAAAATATTAACATCAGACAGTAGCCTCAAGGTCACACACATGAACACATATACACATTTGTTGTTGTTGGCACTCCGTCGCTTACGACGTCGAGGGTTCCAGTTGATCCGATCAAGGGAACAGCCTGCTCGTGAAATTAACGTGCAAGTGGCTGAGCACTCCACAGACACGTGTACCCTTAACGTAGTTCTCGGGGATATTCAGCGTGACACAGTGTGACAAGGCTGGCCCCTTTGAATTACAGGCACAACAGAAACAGGAAGTAAGAGTGAGAGAAAGTTGTGGTAGAAGAGTACAGCAGGGTTCGCCACCATCCCCTGCCGGAGCCTCGTGGAGCTTTAGGTGTTTTCGTTCAATAAACACTCACAGCGCCCAGTCTGGGAATCGAAACCGCGAGTCCGCTGCCCTAACCACTGGGCCATTGCGCCTCCACACATATACACATGCACACATACTTAGTCTCTCATTCAGTCTCCACTCAGTTTCTATTCTGTCTCTTCTCTGTCTCTGTTCAATCTCCACTCAGTTTCTACTCAGCCTCCACTCACTATATGATATTTTATGCTTCTCTCTTTCAGCCGTGGTTTTATCTTAGGTCTTTGGAGCTCTTGTGCCTCTGTGGGTAACATCATTGGTGCTCTAGTCACTGCACGTGTACTAAAGTATGGCTATGAGGTATGTCTGATACACTACTAATAACTCTATTTCTACTACATCCACCCGTAGAGTACAGGTATGATGTACACCTGAAACTCTGCTACTAAAACTACGTCTTCCTAGCATTAATTCTATTTCAGTTCATTATCATTTGTCACTGGTTAACCATTTGACCAGTTAACTAATCAATTGTTTGATAAATTATTTGGTTAATCAATTAATCAGTTACATTTGTTAAAGTCCTTTCATTGCTATTCATGACTTCATCCGGACATGCCATCTCCATTGACCTGCAATAGAGAAGGCATGTCATTGATGAGGTTGTGACTAGCAATGAAAGGACTTTGACAAACCTAGCTGATTAATTAATTGACTGAACAATTAATTAAATCGAATCATCATCATCATCATCATTTAACATTTATCTTCTATGCTAGCATGGGTTGAATTTTTAGACAGGAACTGGTAAGCCTGTAGACTATGCCAAGCTCCAATGTCTGCTTTGGCATGGTCTTTACGGCTGGATGCCTTTCCTAATGCCAACCACTTTACAGAGTGGACCAAGTGCTTTTTATGTGGAACCAGCACCAGTGAGGTCTGTTTTGGCATGGGGTTTTTTTTACTGCTGGATGCCCTTCCTAATGCCAACCACTTTACAGAGTGGACCAAGTGCTTTTTATGTGGAACCAGCACCAGTGAGGTCTGTTTTGGCATGGGTTTTTTTTTACTGCTGGATGCCCTTCCTAATGCCAACCATTTTACAGAGTGGACCAAGTGCTTTTTATGCGGAACCAGCACCAGTGAGGTCTGTTTTGGCATGGGTTTTTTTTTACTGCTGGATGCCCTTCCTAATGCCAACCACTTTACAGAGTGGACCAAGTGCTTTTTATGCGGCACCAGCACTGACAAGGTCACAGCATAATTTGAAAGATAAAATACTGTTAAGCATTTTGTCTGACATGCTAACCATGCTGCCAGCTCGCTGCCTAGGCCTGGCTGATAGGAGTTCCCCATATGACAGTAACAATACTGTCACATTCTGTCTCACCAATACGACTATTATAATACAATTCTCTAATACTCCAGTGTAACTGTAACACAACTGTTTCTCAGTCCCCATAACATCCCTAGCATAGTGTCTTTATAATCCATCCAGCTGCCTTTCCTAGTATTTACTGTAACAGAGTTTGCAAAACCTTTTACGCTGTTTGTTTTTATTTCAGTATTCCTTTCTAATTACATCCACATTTCTGATAGGACTTGCAATTATCAACTTCTTCAGCTTGATCAGTTCTCCAGCTGATTTACGTAAGTACACATCACAACTTTTGTCTCAGATATAATTCCATTTGCATTTAGAATGTGTTATAGGACTATAAATGATCTCATTACTTGAGAAATTTTATTTTATCAATCACAAAAGGATAAAAAGCACAGAATGTAAAAGTGCTATTAAATACTGTGAAACATTTTGTTCGACAACTGCTGTATATTAATCATTGGTATTGATAATGCAAGAAAGTAAATCTGAAACTTCTATATGAACCCTTCTTCTATTGAGTAACTGACATTAACTTTAGTATTCTGATTATTCTGTCAAATATAATGCTTATTCATTCCCATTGTTTGAATTAACTATGCATTATGTTGTATATTTTTAGTATGAAATTGTAGAGCAGATGTGAGAGGCCAAATCTGACAGATTGAGTTTGCCACTCAGTAACAGATGAATTTTTTCCTAAAGGCTTCCATGCAATTTCTTTCACCTCTACTAATCTTCACTCCCATGCTTTGATCAACCTGTGGCAATGGTTTGCTAGAAAAAAGACACTTGCCTATAATCAAGGCTGATTTGAGGTTAAAGCAATTATACATCGATATTGGGAATAATTTGGCTGCTTTGATAAAACGTGAAATATTTGGGCCGGATATGGCCGGTTAAAATTCTAAAAGGTTAAATTAATATGGAGACGTGGGTGGTAGGTAACAGACTGTATTGGATGAACCACATTTATAAAATCATCAAAAAGGCTAAAGGTGTCTTTGCACCATTCCATAAAATTTTGTCAGCCACTCACCTTTCATCCTTTTGTAATTGATAAAATAAATTCCAGTTGGTCTTGTGTCAAAATTTGAAACCATATATATTGTTGCTACTGCTGCAGTTAGTGATGTGGTGGCTGCCACCTGTGGTACCTTGCAGCACCAGATAAAATTTGTAGTTGCATTTTGTCTGTTTTTATGAGTTTAAATTCTTCTGAGGTTGACATTACTTTTCATCCCTTTTGAGGTTGATAAAATAAGTACCAGCTAAGCACTGGGGGTCAATGAAATCAACTTCACCCTTTCCTCTAAACTTGCTGGCTTTGCTGCCAAAATTTGGAATCACAAGCTGGCAGAATTGTTAGCATCCAGGGCAAAACTCTTTCTGGCATTTTGTCTGTCATTACATTCTGAGTTCCAATTTCACTAGGATCAACTTTGCCTTTCATCCTTTCAGGGTTGATAAAATAAGTACCAGTTAAAAACTGGGGTTGATTTAATCAACTTAGCCTCTCCCAAACCTTCTGGCCTTGTGCCAAAATTTAAAATCATCATCATCATTATCATCATCATCCTCATCCTCATCATCATCATCATCATTATTATATTTTTCCCTTCTTTTGTTTTTCAGTAAGATCCAGGAAATACATCTACCAACCAATTGCAGATGCTAATGAAGGTAACCAGATTCATCTCCTCACACACACACACACACATACTGTCTACCAAGCACTGACAACTTTCTTATGACTTATTTAGACAGGGAAAGGCAGCACCTCTGACTTTGAGTTTTTTTGCAGGGCTTCAGTGACTGGTCAGAGAAAGGGAGTGAGGAGAAAGAGCTCATTGCTTGTGGTCTATTTTCAGATTGAAAGTCCAGCCAAATGCTTGCAAGCATTTTGTCTGACGTGCTAATTATTCTGCCAAACAACCACAATAACATAGTAAATAATAATTTCTAATGTAACAACAATAAATTATAATAATGTGCAAGTTCAGAACTGTTGTCTTATAGTAACATAGATTTCTTCATCAACTCCTCTCTTCACTAAAATATTCATCTTCACAATCCACCGTACTGCAACATATGTTTGTTTCTGTTTTTTCCCTTTAACCCTCTGTCTCCTCTTATATATTTATTTGTTTATTTCCTCCAAACATCAGATGTTATGACCCCACATTGTTCTTACACTGAGAGTGGTAAGTAAAAGCAAAACTAATCTCTAACCCCTAAATATATTCTTATTTGAATATTGTATTTTGATATCCTTGTTTCGCATGCTTTGTTTTTCTGTGAAAGCAATTTTAAAAGAAAAAATGGTTTGTTCTAATTTCTGGTTCAAGTTATTGTAATCATCATTGCCATCACCACCAGCATATTTATTATTATCATCATCTTAATCATCATCATTTTGATGTGACCATGTCAGTTATTTCATATGGCTTATCAATTAATATTTACACACACACACACACACACACACACACGTATATATATATATATATATAAGTGTGTGTACATAACCAGTCACCATGCTTGATCGCTAAATCCACAAGTTTTTTTAGTCTCTCCCTGTTTATTTTCTCGTGTTCCTTTCTGTTGAAGAGCATAGACTTGAAATGTAAAAGACTTTCCCACTTTCCCCAAGCATCAGACTAATACACCTGCTGTTGTTCATACACTTGTCTTCGTCTTTAGTTTTTCTATAAATTTCAACTATATATATTTATATATTTCCACATATTTATATATATATATATATATATATATATATATATATATATATATACATATTCACTTGGAGAATGGAGCAACAAATACAAGAAAAAGTATTTTCCATTCTCCAAGTAAATACATAAACTACGGTTTAAGCAACATATTACCTGCCTCTGGACGCCCTCTTCCCAAGACGGTACCCATACAGGTGATCCCCAGGAGTGCCTCTGGATTTAAACATCCCCTGGTTGCTTGGATGCTTCTGACTACCCCTGAAGGATCGAGGCAAACCTACCACTTACCTATATATATATATATATATATATATATATATATATATATATATATATTTATATATATATATATATATATATATATATATATAATCCTCTATAATCCTCTCTGTGAGTCCTAGGATCTGTAGATCCTTTCTCAGTGCTTTGTTCCACGTCTCCCTGGGTCTGCCCCTTCCACATGGCTTGATATTCTGTACTTATTCTATTGACCTTGAATGGATGAAAGGCAAAGTCAACCTTGGTGGAATTTGAACTCAGAACACAAAGATGGACAAAATGCCGCTAAGCGTTATGTGCAACATGTTAATGATTCTGGTAGCTCACTGTCCTAACAACAACAATAATAGTTGTTTCTGATTTAGCCTCAAGGCCAGCAATTTGAGAGTGGAGTAGGGACTAGTTAATTACATATATTTTATCGACCCTAGAAGGATGAAAAGCAAAGTTGACTTCAGTAGGGTTTGAACTCAGAAAGTCAGATAATCAGAAGAAAAGCCACAAAGCCTTTTGTCTGACATGCTAATTATTCTGCCACAACAACTACAATAACATGGTAAATAATAATTTCTAATGTAACAACAATAAATTATAATAATGTGCAATTTCAGAACTGTTGCTTTATAGCAACATAGATTTCTTCATCAATTCCTCTCTTCACTAAAATATGTTTGTTTCTGTTTTTTCCCTTTAACCCTCTGTCTCCTCTTATATATTTATTTGTTTATTTCCTCCTAACATCAGATGTTATGACCCCACATTGTTCTTACACTGAGAGTGGTAAGTAAAACCAAGACTAGGGTCCAACCCCTAAATATATTCTTATTTGAATATAGTATTTTGAAATCCTTGTTTCGCATGCTTTGTTTTTCTGTGAATGCAATTTTAAAAGAAAAAATGGTTTGTTCTAATATCTAGTTTTAAGTTATCATAATCATCATCGCCATCATCACCATCATCATCAGGATCAAGATCCTCACCACCATCATCACCATCTTTTTTACATTTTTTTTTTATCTTCTGTACTTGGTTTAAATAGATTTTCTTCCATCTTGTGTTTTGCCACTCTTTGTGGACCATTGCACTAGGTCATGTACCTTCACAATCCCCCATACTACACCATTATTATTATTTGATGTTACTTAAAGAGAGATGGTGTGGCTGGGAAGGAAGAAGTGTGACCATTTCATACTGTTTGAGATTCATTGTCATCAATCTTGAAAGTACCGTGTTATCTTAATACATGTATTGATATTGATTTGTAAAACATGTTGGGCCTGGTTGGAGGCCCAAGTTTCCAAGTTCTTTTACAGGGCTTAGAAAAACTGAAGAACCTCTGCAATAAGTCTGTGAATCTGAGAGGGAATCAGTTGAATAAAATCAGAATTAACTGATCCTCCTTTATTTTCTTTTACCCAAAGCCAGGAACTTTTCTGCAATGCCTTGTATTTTTGTGTGTGTGTGTGTTGAAATGTTCTCATAAACATAGAAAAGCATTTTAATATTTCAATACTAAATAACACCTTAATTATAATTGTTTTTCTTATAATCAAATAAGCATAATTTTTCTGAATTTTTTTTAGCATGTATAAATGAATAGATAACTAAACGTCATGATGTAGCATTTCTATCTTTATATCTACTGAAGTCATTGTAAGTTTAAACACTAAACTAGCTTTACTTAGAATATTCTATTTCTTCTTAACGTTCTTTTTGTATGCATTCTTGTATTAGAGATATTATCTCAGTTCGCGTTGACCTTCACCTATTTTGGATTACTTTGATAACATTGTGTTAGCATAAATTTTCATGTATAATGGTTTGGCTGGTACTTTGTACCTTTTCTTTACATCTGAATATGTTGGCACAATAGAAATGATCATTGGTGATGTCTGGTGTAATCATCAATTAAAGATGTGATTTTCTCCATTCTTGTTCAAGTTGTAAAAGTTGTGTGTGTGTGTGTGTGTGTGTGTGTGTGTGTGTGTGTATGTATGTATGTATGTATGCCATTATTCAGTTTTGTTTCAAGATTTCTTGCCAATAGAGAAAGAGTTGGTTTCTAGCCTAGATCCAAGGCTCCTTCATTGGAATTTTAACAGCATCAACGGTATTTTTGTATGTATGTATAGTGCAGATCTGTATGTTTTGTTTTAAGTATGTCTTCTTGATTATTATGTATGGGGCACAGTTGAGTGAGAAACCAAAAAAACTCCTTATAACAACTATCTAGACATGCTCATATATACTTAAATAATGTATGTATGTATTACTTAGAATTAGGTGGTCCCATGTCAGGTAACACATGAGGCAGTCAAATAGATAGATGGATACCTGCCTACCCACTAGTATTGTTCATCCAGTGTTATAAGTTTGATATCAGATATGCAACAGTAAGTGTAATGATGTAGATAAAGATATGGTTTTTTTAACATTTGGCACAGTGATTAACATTTTGAATGAAAGGAAATGGTGACTCAGGTGAGACGTCTGGTGTTTTGCATGCATCTTATCGACTGTTGATTCTGTTCTTTTGCGTTTATTGAATTAATATGCATGCATGCATGAAGATAACCTACATATATACACATACTCATACATGTATATATATTTGTACACATAGACATACCATACACAAACGTATATATATATATATATATATATTTACTCATTCACATGCATGTGCATGCATAGACATATGCACACATATATATTTACTCATTCACATGCATGTGCATGCATAGACATATGCACACATATACACATACATTTACGCATATTCCACATTCAATACGTGCATGCACACACACCTATATGTAAATACATGTACACACATACTGACAAATGTGCATGCATTACGTATATAACCTATGAAATATATACAGGGTGCGGAGAATAAATTGCCATCTAAATTACACAAAAATGAAAATAACACTGACATCTCATTTTAACAGATATATTTACTAAAATTACATAAAAATATCTTGAAATACTAAAAAGTAAATTAATTCAATAAAATCGCAATTTATATTTTGGAGGGTGTATATTATTGTTGTCCTTATTTTGGTCATTTTCTGCCAATAAAATCCTAGTTGAGTACTGGGGTCAGTGAAATCAACTTACGCCTTCCCTCCAAATTGCCGACCTTGTGCCAAAATTTGAAGCCAATATTCAACCCTTTAGCATTTAAACCAGCCATAATCAGCCCAAATATTCTACTTGTTTTATGTTCAAGCCAGCCAAGTCTGGCTTCTCACACTTACCTTACAATGTCATTCTAAAAATAAACAGCCACATGAACAAAAGCTCAAAGCTACAAGATAATGCAGGATTAATTTAAAATCATGTGAATAAATAATCTTTACATTTGATAGACTAATTTCAATGCTAAAGGGTTGAATGCCTTTAAGACCTGGAATGATTTTCTTTTGTAAAATTAAGTGCACCTTATATCCCATCAAATACGGTATTTGTTTATGAAAGCTTCAGACATTATGAAAGTTTATTTGTTCAGCTGTTTATGAAAGTTTGGGACATCATTATGGTAAAAGATTTTTATTGCTGTTGTAATGATATGGAGTGTTGAGGAGCTGCAGAGCAAAAGAAGATTTTCAAAGTTGCTAAGGGAAACTTTACCTATCCGGATGGTTGGCATTAAGCAAGGGCATCCAGCCTTAAAACCATACCAAAGTTTACCATCTAACACATGCCAGCATGGAAAATGAATGTTAAATGATGAGGATGATGCTGATGATGATGATGATATCAGAATATGAAAGTCTGAAGCGTTAAGGGTGTTAAGAATGATACAAAAAATATTCTGTTGCTGGTCACATGACATAGAAGTTTGATGTATTATGGGATAGGGAAACCTTTCAAGTCTTAGAAGAGGCATGTTCTATTGCTGGTGCAACAGAATCAAGCAAAGTCAGCTTATATTTATCAGAGGTGGGCCAGATTGGAAAGGAAAGAGTTTTATGTTGTGCAGGCCAAAACAAAAAAAAAAAAAAAACGAGCCTATAATCAGACAATGCTAAAGAAACAGCAGCTTTAAAAAAAAAAAATTTCTACAGGCGCAGGAGTGGCTGTGTGGTAAGTAGCTTGCTTACCAACCACATGGTTCCGGGTTCAGTCCCACTGCGTGGCACCTTGAGCAAGTGTCTTCTACTATAGCCTCGGGCTGACCAAAGCCTTGTGAGTGGATTTGGTAGATGGAAACTGAAAGAAGCCCGTCGTATATATATATGTATATATATATATATATATATATATATGTATGTGTTTGTGTGTCTGTGTTTGTCCCCCCACTATCGCTTGACAACCGATGCTGGTGTGTTTACGTCCCCGTAACTTAGCGGTTCGGCAAAAGAGACCGATAGAATAAGTACTAGGCTTAGAAAGAATAAGTCCTGGGGTCGACTTGCTCGACTAAAAGCAGTGCTCCAGCATGGCCGCAGTCAAATGACTGAAACAAGTAAAAGCGTACACATCACTTCTAATGAAATGTATGTTTATATTTGCAGATCCTTTACTCCCGGAAGAGCATCCTGAAGAGGAGGCTGAAGAAAAAGAGGAAGCTATAAGATTTTTGGATGCTCTCATGTTGCCCGGTGTTCTTTTGGTGAGTCTTAATTCTGTACTATTTGACCCTTTATCATTCAGATTATTCCGTCAATTTAATGTTTGTTTATTTATAAAATAAAAAATAAATGCGCCCTTTTAAAGCCTAGCCAGGCTCATGGGCCCGGTTTCCCGGTTTCAATGGCGTATGTGCTCCTCAGCTGGACGGGACGCCACTCCATCGCAGCGTTACTCATTTTTGCCAGCTGAGTGAACTGGAGCAACGTGAAATGAAGTGCTTTGCTCAAGAACACAACGCGTCGCCCGGTCCAGGAATCGAAAACACAATCTTACGATCATGATGCTGACACCCTAACCACTAAGCCACGCACCTCCACGTTTGTTTATTTACCTTGTTTGAATTAATTATGCGTTACCTCATAGCTGTGACATTTTGATGGTATGATTGTTTATTTTTAGAATGACTTTGTAGAGTAGTTGCAAGGAGTCAGATGTGGCCAGTTTGCACATAAAGTAGGTAGAATTTTGGGTCTGGATATGGCCAGATTATATGCTATTGGATTAACCAACAAATTATGTTAGCAAGATGGGGACAACTAAAACACTTTCGATCCAAGGTTTGCTCAGTCAGGGTTAATTTGCAATCAGACAACATAAAAAAAAAAGATGAAAGAAAACGTAAAAAGGAAACATATTCATTTTTAAAATCTCAGATCATTAGCTCTGTCTTAAATTTGCTTTTATTGTGTGTCACAGATGTGAAGAGATATTGGGTTGAAAATAGAGTCTCCATTTTTTTCTGTACCTAAAAATATATAATAACAAGGTGTTTACAGCTGTCTCTTACATATATTGTTGACGTGTGGAGGCGCAATGGCCCAGTGGTTAGGGCAGCAGACTCGCTGTCATAGGATCATGGTTTCGATTCCCAGACCTTGCGTTGTGAGTGTTTATTGAGCAAAAAACCTAAAGCTCCACGAGGCTCCGGCAGGGGATGGTGGTGAACCCTGCTGTACTCTTTCACCACAACTTTCTCTCACTCTTACTTCCTGGTGTTGGGCTTCTTCCGGCTTCTATTTTACCAAGCCTTTTGATTAACCTGGGCCTATAGTAGAAGACACACGCTTAACATACTGCACAGTGGGACTGAACCCAAAATCATATGGTTTGAAAGTGAACTTCTTCACTACACAACCAAAGCTGCATCTTAACCTATGCAATTATAGATTGTATAAGTTTCCAGAAGAGAATCTGCCTGTCCATCTAAATAGTGCATCATATAATTTTGCTTTCTTTTTAACATGTTTATTTTCTGATGTCTTGTTGCAGTGTGCCTTTGCGTATGCCTTCCTGAAGCTGGTGAATTACTCTTTCTTCTTTTGGTTACCCCTCTACCTCGACCGCAACTTCCACTGGTCGGAGGATATGTCAGACAAAATATCCATCTGGTATGACGTTGGTGGCATTTTTGGTAAGTTACTAGATTTTGATGTGTGTGTGTATATATATATATATATATATATATATATATATCTAGATAGATAGATACAAGAATAAGGGCAGGGAATCGTCAATTAGTAATAGAATTAATAATTAACAATTTTGCCAAGTAGTTCAGTATGAAAAAACCTTTATCGGTAAAACCATTTATCATCATAAATATACAGGGATTAACATTGAGTTGCTTCTCCAACATACTGAAAATTTTCAGTATGTTGGAGAAGCAACTCAATGCTAATCCCTGTATAGATAGATAGATAGATAGTTAGATAGATAGATATACATATAAAGCCTTGAGAGATGATTTGTAAGCCAAACTAAAAGGAAAGAAGCTTGTTGTGTGTGTATGTGCATGTGTTTGTATGTGTGTATATATATATATATATATATATATGTGCCATCAAGGGAAACAGACCTTAAATGTGTGTGTGTTTGTATGTGTCAGATCATAAAAAAACATCACCGTCACATCATACAAGCAGTGATGTCATTTGTTTTTCAATCTTCCTTGACAAGACAAGCATCTCTGACTTTTGAAACCTGACTCAACACATTTCATTTGACCTTTGTAAGCATGGGAAGTAGACCAGAAAAAAACATTCTTCACAGAATATTTTTTTCCAGTGCTCTTCCAATTCTCTTGGCCCAAAATTGTAAACCAGGAATTTGTTTATCATATCGACCCTAGTGTTTGACTGGTTCTTTATTCTATCAACCCAGGAAGGATGAAAGACAAAGTTGACTTCGGTGGGATTTGAACTCAGAATATAAAGATCCAGAACAAATACAACAAATTATGTTTTTTACATGTTTCATTTCTTTTATTATTGTTTTGTTCTATCTCTTTCAGGTGGAACTGTTGCAGGATATATATCTGTGAGTGTCACTACTGTTGTTGTTGTTTGGTCTCAGGTCATCTCTGATTAAATAAACCTTGATTTAAAGCATTCCAGCCATGACCATCCCTGTAAAGATCTAGTTTGTCCAATACTATATTAAACCAGTGTAACTTCTCTTTTTCTCAAGACAATATGAGGGTGTATTTTGAGGGATATTTGACTGCTACTTCTAGTAAATCAAGCAGCCATGTAGAGCAATATTTCTCAACCATTTTTTTTTTACTTATGGATCCCTTTTTTACTCTTTTATTTGTTTCAGTCATTTGACTGTGGCCATGCTGGAGCACCACCTTTAGTCGAGCAAATCGACCCCAGGACTTATTCTTTCTAAGCCTAGTACTTATTCTATCGGTCTCTATTGCCGAACCGCTAAGTTACGGGGACGTAAACACACCAGCATCGGTTGTCAAGCGATGGTGGGGGGACAAACACACAAACACATACACATACATATATACGACGTGCTTCTTTCAGTTTCCGTCTACCAAATCCACTCACAAGACTTTGGTCGGCCCGAGGCTATAGTAGAAGACACTTGCCCAAGGTGCCACGCAGTGGGACTGGACCCGGAACCATGTGGTTGGTCAGCAAGCTACTTACCACACAGCCACTCCTACGCCTATTTTTTTAATTTCTATTTTTTTTTATCATCCATCTATCTTTCTTTTAATTGTAAACTTTTGTTATTCATCTATTTATTTTTGTTTTTGTATTTTCCTAATGTTTAGGATCGTATTGGGAAACGAGGTATTGTAGTTGTACCAATGTTGATTTTCGCTATACCATCTCTTGTTCTCTATTCCTGTAAGTAATTATTTAATTTATTCACTATTCTTTTATTTTTTTTTTTACTTGTTTAGTGGGTTTAGTGGAACAAATTAATCACAGTACTTTTTTTTTTTTTAAATCTGGTACTTATTTTGTCAGTCTTTCACTGAACTGCTAAGCTTCAGGGCCATACACAAACCAACACTGGTTGTCAAGAGGTGGTGAGGAACAAACACAAACTTAGGCGCACACACACACACACACGTACACACACACAAAATGGGTTAACAGACACTTTTACCAAATTCTCTCACACTGGGGCTATAGTAGAAGTCAGTTGCTCGAAGGTGTTGTGAAGTGGGATGGAACTCTAAAGCATGTGATTGCAAAATAAGGTTCTTAACCCCACGACCATGCCTTATTATATTAATTTTCTTTATGGCTTTGCTTTAGGCAGATGGATGGGTCTCATAGCCATTTGGAAGGTCTCCAAGTTTGGTAGAGCAAAAGAAAGCAGAAGCAAGGAGTCTGAAGCAGTGCAAAGTGGATTTTGCTCAGGACATCTAAGGGCCTGGTTTTAGCATTGAGTGGGGGTGTTATATTAAATATACCTCAAGAACTAATACAGTCCACCTGATTAGCTTATATACACAGTCATGATGGTGGTGGTGGCGGTGGCGGTGGTGTGTGTGTTGGGCTGATTCGAATATTAGCTGTTACCACTAAGATCTGCACCCATCATTGTTTTCACTCTTGCTCATACCCACGTTGAGTATGGAAACCGCAGTGCCTTCCTATTTAAAAGGATTTACTTAAATAATCATTGAATACATGTTTCAAAAATGGACTTACTATATGTTTATGTAATAAGTATCCATCATTTCATTGGTAACTGAAATCTAAATAAATGTCCAAAATAAAGAAGTTCTGGTTAATTGCTTGTCTTAAAACATTTTCATACAATTTTTCACTGAAATTTATACTGCATATATATATGTGTGTGTGTGTGTGTATATATGTATATATCTCTCTCTCTCTCTCTCTCTCTCTATATATATATATATATATATATACATACATACATACACACACATACATACACGCATACATACATATATATATATATATATATATATATATATATATATATATATCAACAAAACAGCTTGCTTGTGAAATTAACGTGCAAGTCGCTGAGCCTTCCACAGACACGTGTACCCGGTTCTTCCTTCCAATTTTTTCAGATTCTAGACGTGAAGACAAAGAAAATTATATACTAACCTCGAAAATTGCCAGGATGACACTTACAAGACTCTGTTACTAAACGCTTCATGTGTTCAACCGATAATGTTTACGTGTGTGTGTGTGTGTGTGTGTGTGCACACATGTGTATGCAGCTACATCCCTATCATTCTGCTACAACAAATATTTTAACTGTCATTGCTTGTTTCTACTTTGTTTAGACCTACCAACCAGTGTCAGTATCACTACGAATGCAATTATCCTGTCGATTTGTGGCATATTTATTGGCGGTGTTGCTAGTTTGATTAGTGCTGCCATCTCTGCTGATCTAGGTAAGTTAATTAGTCGCTGTTAATTGGCACTAGGGTACTTTTACCTGTCACCATCATCATCATCATCATCATCATCATCATTTAACATCCACTCTTTCCTGCCTGCATGAGGCAAGTTTTCTGTGATCAGATGACCCTCCTGTCACCAATCTTTACCTGTTTCTATGTAAGGTAATATTTCTCTATGACCAAACATATTTTTATGAAATGGAGATAAATGATGCTGCTTCTATGGCAATGCTTATATACAGCTATAGTTTATACCAGAGTGTATAAGCAAAACATGTTACTAATACAATATTTTAATAAAATATTAATGCATTTTCTTCATACATGAAGACCTCCATAGATCAAGGTTTATTTTGTGGAAGACTAGCTGTACCTCTCCTCTCCATGTCATCGAAGTTGTTCCAGAGAAAGACGAGACAAGGGTCAAAACAGCTTGGCACTGGTGTTGTGACAGGTGTTGCTGTCAGGTCACTAACAATGAGAACGTCTGCTGCAAGATATCTTTCATGTTCTACCATCTCCATCTAGCCAATGCCCTGTATTGGTACCTTTACCAATCATCATCAACATCATCATCAGTCATCATCACCACCACCTCCACCACTGCTGTCATCACCATTGTCACCACCACCATCATCGTTGTCATTGTCCTCCTCCCCCTTATCATTTTCATGCCTACTTTTCCATGCTTGCATGGGTCAACGGAGTCTGTTGAAGCAGATTTTCTATGGTTGGATGCTCTTCCTGTCACCAAACCAAACCAAACCTGTTTCTCAGCATTGTGATTATTTCCCCAGACATATGTTCATGGAGGAGTGGAATCAAAGTACAGCGTTTGTATAGTGACACTTGTTTACAACTACCATGTTGTGTCAAGACAATGAGACACACACACACACACAACCACCTACATACACATGTACATGCATGCACACATACACACACACAAACATGAAATGAGAGAATGACAGGTGTTCTGGGATGTAATTGTTAACACAGCCACCTGATAAGTAATAGAAACGTGGTTCAAATCCTGCCACTAAACATATTGCTTGTAGTTGTGTCTGAATTGACCTTTTTTTTTTTTATCTCAACAGGACAGCAGAAGACATTGTCAAAAAGCAAGCGGGCTCTCGCAACAGTGACAGGTATCATTGATGGAACAGGTAGTCTTGGTGCAGCTATTGGACAGGTGAGTGTTGTTTTATTGTTTTTGTTGGAATTGTTGTAGAACTGTTGTTGTACAAAGTCCCTTCCAATATCCAAGTCTTCATCGCTCTTGGAGAAACCCTTTCCTGAACTCCTTCCACTACTGTCTGTCTCTGGCCAGTCATGGCCATGTAAGTCCCGAGTAGTTGGTGTGATCATCTCGCCGTATTGTTTTTGGTCAGCTTCTTGATCTTGTCCATTCCATCTCCCTGACTCTCCATCTGTTGATCTTCAGTCACGTGATGTGGCTAGCCCTTTTGTATTTGTTCCTGATGATGTTGACTATCATGTGCTGTTGAATCCAGCAATTGATTTTCTTGTCCCACAATGTGATGCCAAGCTTGATTTGTTCTATTTTACATTCAGCTACAATGAGGGCATTCATGATGGTAGTGTTGAGAGCCCATGTTTCACTGCCATAAATCATCACTTGCAGGATATACTTCTTAATCCTTTCGTTTCTGTATTTATTTTGAGATACTCTGTGTTTCTTTCAATTATTTTAAATATAACAAAAGAATTTAGTAAAATAACTTGGTTATCATTCAGCTAGTTTTAAGAACTACACTAACTGCCATCCTAATTATGAAATGTTAATTTGCCTACAGTGTCCCACCCGCTGTTTCCCTCTCTCTCTCTCTTGTTTTTTCATTCACTCACCTCCCTTATATATCAACTTGTGTTTATTTCAGGTGACCCTACCTTACATTGAGACCACATACAACTGGGAATGTGTCTTCTATATGTTTGTGATCATGGTAAGTTGCTCTTTGACAAGATATACGTCTTCATAGATAAACACCACACAACCAAGACATCACCAGACACTCTCTTCTCCCCGAGGGGTACAAAACTTAAGGTTGCCACTGTCAATGCTGGAATAGGGACAGGTATGTGTGGAGAAACTTTAGAGATGCTGCAGCAGACAAGAATAAATGTTTGCTGAGTTACTAGAGGCAAAATGTGGAAGAACCTTGGTCAAACTCCTCATAAGCAAGAAACAAGGATTTAAATTCTTCTGAATGGACAACCGATATTTTAAGTCTATATATTAGTTGTGACTTGATGACAAATATTAGTTTGGTGGGGACAGTAAGGTGAGAGAGATAAGAATGGCTCAGGGGTGTTAGTTCAGGAAGTAGTGGCTAGAACAATCCTGTGAGAATTTTATTTATTATTTTTGTCAGTCTATGTAAATGTAATCCCCCTAATTTGAAACCAGTTTGATAAGTGCCAATCCATGGAACTTGCAGGTTTTAAGTCATTCTATAATTTTTGCCAAGTAAATTTTTTTAAAAATTGTCTCATTAAATATGCCCAGTGTTTGGTCCAATTCATTTCATTTTTATTTCGTCGTATTTTGCAGACTGTACTCACTATCGTTTGCCTAATGCCAATGTTTGTCCGAGATGCAAGAGAAACTTTGCCGTGTTGTAAGCGACGCAATAACCCAGATGCTGAAGTATCCATAGACCCTCCAGTTCGTGAGAGTGGAAACACTGCCCCTTACAGTGATCCTCCACCCTCATATGATGAAATTTCATGAAAAGGAATATCGAAAACAAAAAAAAGAAAAATATGAAATAAAAAAAAACCACCTGCTCAGAAAAAAAGGCAAAAAGAGAATTGCAAATCCACAACAGGGTGTACATGAAAAATGACTGTATATTTTGAATTGCAAAGAAAATTTATGAAGACAAACAACATCTATCACAAAGATAAATAGATTGGGAGAAACACAACGAAATATCAAAATATAAATCATATCTATTGGGGAAGAGAAAAAAAGAGTAAACATAAATTAACTCAATCCATTGGGAAAACACAAGGTTCTAAATGTCCATCATGCAGGAAAAAAATACATTTTCATTATTAATATATGCATGTGTGTGTATACATATATATATATATATATATATATATATATATATATGTGTGTGTGTGTGTGTGTATATATTAATGTAATGTATTTGTACAAATGTATATATGTAAATAATGTCGGTATATGTACATAAATGTGTTTGTGTGTATATGCATACATACATGCATACATATATATATATATATATATATATATATATATGTATATATATATATATATATATATATATATATATATATATATATATATATATATATATATATATATATATATAATAAGACGAACAAATACTTTAACACACTTTTAGTGATCACTTACAATTGTTTCTGTACCAACTCTGCGTGCAATGCCAGTTTACATAATATTTACAGATTTAGACATTAGATTGGCACTTCATCAGACTTACATCAAAGGTGCACTCTTACATTGTGCCATATATATATATATATATATAATTGTATTTATGTGTGTTTATGTATGTGGGTATATTTGTATGTATATATATGTCTGTATATATGTGTAAGCACAGGCATGGCTGTGTGGTAAGAAGTTTGCTTCCCAACCACATGGTTCCAGGTTCAGTTTCATTGTATGGTACCTTGGGCAAATGTTTTCTACTATTGTCCCTGGCTGACAAAAGCCTTGTGAGTGGATTTGGTAGACAGAAACTGAAAGAAACCTACCACATATATGTCTATATCTGTTTGTGTGTGTGTCTGTGTCTTTTTTTTATGTCCCCCACCACCTGGGTAAAAGAGACTGATAGAATAAGTACTAGGCTTTTAAGTATTCATTCAACTAAAGCCCTTGAAGGTGGCTTTTACCCCAGTATGGCCACAGTCTAATAACTGAAGCAAGTTAAAGATAAATAAGCTTGTAATTCACATAATACTGTTTGTTGTTTCCATCGATAAACTAATATAAATCCATATTTTTACACACAGACATACAAATATATAGTGTTATGTCAAAAATCATAATTTAGAGATTTGTTAAAATGTTGATTGAAAAATTGACAGAAATAGGTCCTGGGTCGATAAGGCCAACTAAAATCCTTAGAGATTGCACCTGAGCATAGTTGCAGTCCAGTGAAAGAAATTAGTAGAAGAATAGATATATAAAACACACATGCTCATGAAATTATGTGTGTGTGTGCATGTGTCCCCACATATAATAATTAGTAATATATATATACAGGATGTCCACAAAGTCTGGGTACATGGGGATTAACACATACTTTAAGAAATTATTTCTTATATTTAATTGTTCATGTTATGATTTTATTTACTCCGTGTAGCCAGACTTTGTGGACACCCTGTATATATATATATATATATATATATATATATATATATATATATATATAGTGCTGCTAACAAAGAGGAGAGTAGAGATTTTATACGCATCCTAAATTTCTTTATTTAAAAATTTTCTACAGCATATGCATCTGACCTTCATATGTTTTGACTGCAGCAACTGCACATTGCTTTGTATGCAATTATGCATTCTAGTGTGGATAGCTGGCTTCCAAACCAATTTGAGAAATAATACAGTATCTCCCGCTAGGATAACTTATCCCTTTTATACTCTCTCTCTCTCTCTCTCTATATATATATATATATATATATATAAGTTCAAAAAAACAATAACAAAAAAACAACAAAGTGAGGACGTGATATGGATAGTGTTATTGGACGCTCAGAAAAGGATATATATGTGTGTGTGTGTGTATGTGATCATCATTTAACATATGTTTTTAATGCTGATATGGGTTGGATAGTTTGACAGGATCTGGCAAGCTGTTGGGCTTTTGTTGAGCTCCAGTATCAGCTTGATATGGTTATTATTTGACTGCGTGCCTTTCCTACCCACCTAATGCGAACCACATTTCAGTGCGCATTAGCGGTATCAGCAAGTACTTGCAAGACAACGAAAGAAAGGGAAATGCCCCTTGGCTAAGAGGCAGTGAAGTATTGGAAAGTGGTGGGGATGTCAGTGATTTTATTCCTGGTTTTATGCATTTATCATACTTTAGTATGATAAAGGAAGAGGCACAGGTGTTTTGCTATGGAGATGTTATATTATGTAAGGTAGGAATAGCTGGTAAGGATATAGAGATGGTGGAGACGATATATATATGTGTGTGTATATATGTATATGTATGTATGATATATATATATGAAAATATATGTATATATGTGTGTAACAATATATGTACAGGTGTCAATCCATTATGGCCATTTCCAATGATTCTTTTAATTGATTAATGAAAACATCATATCATTATAAAGAAACGGTTTTCGTTAGATGAATTCATGAACTTCAAAACTAAGGACATTTAAAATGATTTAACATAGTTTAAATCCACAGTGATTCTGCTACTATTTCAGTTGACATTCGGCCTCTACTTCTGTACCAAGTTTGATATTTACCTAATATTGTGTGTATATATTAGTCCGACCTAACAGGGTGCCTCAGTTTAAGTACCTAATTCAACTAAGTTTTATCTATCTATCTATCTATCTATCTATCTATCTATTTGTTTGTCTATTTATATATATATATATATATATATATATATAGTGTGTGTGTATGTGTATACTATTTTATTTAATCTGAAAAAATCTTCACAATATGTTTCGCTGAGTTTCATGGGACTGTTCATCAGACATTTGTGATAATACTGAATATTATCGTAACTGTCTGATGAATAGTCATGTGGAATTCTGAGTAACAGATTGTGAAGGTTTTTTTAGCTTTCATAAAATAGTACATTGCTCTACTTTTGGTATTCATGTAGTTTCCCCCACCTCCCCTTGTTTTACACCTGTGTGCTTACTAGTGTGTGTGTGTGTGTGCACTTTAATTTATGTTGTTCATATTGTATCCTTTTATATCCCTTAACTTAATGGTTCAACAAATAGCGGTTGATAAAATAAGTACTAGATTTGAAATAAACGGGGTCAACATGATTGATAAAAATTCTTGGAGCCTGTGCTCCCTGTAATACAGTAGACCAGTGCTGTGTATACACACATACACACTCACACACATAAATACACACTCATATACATTCCCTTATTCATAATAATAAATGATGATGATGATGATGATGACTTTATTTGACACAAGGACAATGTTATGATAATTTCTACTATGATAACAAAACTTTGTACCCAATAACTGTGTGTGTGTGTGTGTGTGTGTAGGGATTTTGTGGTATTTGATAGTGTCTAAACTACTAAGATTAGGATTAAAGTCTGCCAGATTAAAAAACAGATATGATCACAGCTAGAATCCTTTCGATTATAGGTCTGTTCGGCTAGAACAAACCTCGGGTCGGACAACAGCAGTAAACGAAAACTACAAAATGGTTGGCCAAAATGGATTTTTTAACTTATGAGTTTCCTGATTTATATTTTTTACCTCATATGCAGGACATTAATTTTGTTTGGTTTAACCCACTACATCACTAAATAGTTGGGAAAACCCTACATTCTGCTAAGTTACAGAGATTTAACTTAGCAGTTTGGCAAAAGAGACCAATAGATAAGTACCAGGTTAATATAATCGACTAGTCTCCTTCCCCAAAATTTCTGGCCTCCTGCCTGTAGTAGAAAGGATTATTATTATTATTATTATTTACCAGCAGAGCACTGGGGATTTACATAATTGACTAGCTCCCACTGCTACCAAATAAAAAAATAAGTACTGGGGTAGATTCTTCAAGGCTGTGCCCCAGCATGGCCACAGCCTAATCACTGAAGCAAGTAAAAGATAACAGATACCATATTTGACTACATGTGAGACACTTTTTATCACAAGAAGTCATCCTGGGTCCTATATTACATGTTTTAATGCACTAAAAATCCTTTTCTTCCTGAATATGTGATACTTAAATTGGGTGCATCTAATGTGTCTGTACATCTTTTATGTTCTCAAATTCAATATGTGCACATCCTGTGTGAGTTGGGTGAAGTTCACATGCAGTGGACTAGCGTACTATTCAGGGAGAGAGGAAGAAACATTATTTATCATATCTATTTGATGTAATGGGAGTAGTTCTGTGTATCTTGTCATTATGGATTGCTATAACTCAAAAACAAACGCAAGCAGAATGGGTGAGGGGTAGGGCATGAGTGGATGGCAAGCAATGGTTTGTGTCTATTCAGAGTAAACTTATAATGGAGAAACTCTGCCAAAGGCAAACAACGAAGAGTCTTAGTTCATAATTTTATCAGACTGAGATTTTTCCTTTTCCTGATTTGTAATGAAGATGTAAATAGTTTTTGAATGGGAATTTATAAAATTTGGAAATTTCTTTATTAATTTTTGGAAACATTTACAAAATTCTTGTACAGTTTTTAAAATTTTATATCATTTTTGTTTTTTATATCATTTTTGTCAGGGTTGATAAAATAAGCACCAGTTGTGCACTAGGGTCGATATAATCAATTAGGTCCCTCCTATCAAATTTCAGGACCTGTACCTATAGTAGAAAGGACTGCTGCTGTTGTTGTTGTTGTTGTTGTTAAGGTGGTGAGCTGGCTGAATTGTTTGAGCATCGGTAAAAATGCTTTGCAGTATTTCTTCTGGCTCTTTACATTCTGAGTTCAAATCCTAATGAAGTCAACTTTGCCTTTCATCCTTTCAAGGTCAATAAAAATAAAGTACTAGTCAAATATTGGGGGGTCAATGGTATCAAGTAATCCCCTCCACTTTAAAAGTGCTGGCGTTGTGCCTAAATAAAAAAAAAAAAACAACTTAATTATAAAAAGGTCGCAAGCTGTCAGAATCTAGAATTACCAGAGTATCCGACAAAATGCCTTGCTGTATGTCTTCCAGCTCGTTTTGGTCTGGTTTCAAATTGTACTGAGATCATCTTTGCCTTTCAGCTTTTTGGAATTGATAGACAAAAAAAGAAGTGTGTGGGGTCATGGCACAAGGCCAGTAATTTCATGGAGAGAGTAAGTTGATTAAACCGATCCCAGTGCCCAACTGGTACTTATTTTCTCAACCCCGAAAGGATGAAAGGCAAAGCTGATTCAGCAGAATTTGAACCCAGAACATAAAGATGGATAAAATGCCATTGAGCATTTTCCCCAGCATTCTAACAATTCTGCCAGCTCACCACCTTCTCACACTTTCTAATATTAATAATAAATTAATCATAATTATATCTATATGAATAAGAAATTTGCATTTCAGCCATGCAGTCCCAGGTTCAGTCTCACTGTGATCTTGTTGTGCAAATACCTTTGTGTATGTTTATATAAGTTTGTTTTACCCTTGTCCAAACGTGTGATTGTTCATCGATTGTAAACAGTGGCTTTGCTATCAATGTATCTCGTGCAGTCCATCGTGAAAATGCATATGGGCTTCCTGGAAGATCGTGACATATATACATAAATACATAGACATGTGTGCATGTGTATGTGTGTTTATATCTGTATGCATATGTATGTATATACATACACACATATATATATGACCGAAGCTTTGTGATTGAATTTGGTAGGTGAAAGTTCCTATCGTGTGTATACATGTATGCATAAGTGTTTGTGTCGCCTAACAAAGAGGAGGAATGTGTGTGTTTGTGTACATACATATATACATTCTTTCGTGTGTGTGAGAGTATATATATATATGCACATATATATATATATATATACACATACACATGTATGTACATAATGAGAAAAGTTATATTACAAGGTTTATTTTGTAAATATTTTTGGATAACATTCCATCCACTGAACTATTCACCATCATGACAATTTTTTTAAATTCCATAGTTTCATACACACACACACACACACACATTCACACACTCATACACACACCACACATAATTGGTTCATTAAATTCAATGACAACAAAGCAAAACAAAACATTACTACCCCATCGCCATAAAAAAAAATCATTAAAGATTCATTCCAATGCTTGAAGCTTTTATAATTATTATAATTAGTCGGGTAGCAAGCTGGCAGAATCGTTAGCAAGCTGGGCGAAATGTTTAGCAGTATTTTGCCTGCTGCTATCTTCTGAGTTCAAATTCCACTGAGGTCGACTTTGCCTTTCATCCTTTCGAGGTTGATGAAATAAATACTGGTTATGCACTGGGGTTGATGTAATCAACTTAGCCCTTCCCCCCCCAAAAAAAATTTTCAAGACCTTGTGCCTAGAATAGAAATAATTATTATAATATTATTATTATTATTATTCCTTTCATCCATTTGTGGTCGATAAAATAAGCACCAGTTGAGCACTATGATTGATGTAATCAACTTACCTCCGAAATTGCTGGCCTTGGGCCAAAATGTGAAACCATTATTATTATTTAAGGCAGTGAGCTGGCAGAATCATTAGCATGCTGGGCAAAATACTTAATGGTATTTCGTCTGTCTTTACATTCTGGGTTCAAATTCTGCCAAGGTCAACTTTCCCTTTCATCCTTTTGGGGTTGATAAATTAAGTACCAGTGAAACACAGGGGTCAATATAACCGACTAGTCTCCTTCCCCCAAATTTCTGGCATCCTGCCTTTAGTAGAAAGGATTATTATTATTATTATTATTATTATTTACCAGTAGAGCACTGGGATTTACATAATCGACTAGCTCCCACCACTACCAAATTTCATGCCTTATTATAAATGTTATTGTTATTAAGGTGATGAGCTGGCAAAATTGTTAGTGTGTTGGACAAAATGCTTAGTGGCATTCTTAGTTCAAATTGTGCTACAGTCGACCTTTACCTTTTATCTGTTTTGGAGGTCAATAAAATGGGTACTGGTCAAGTACTGAGGTTGATGTAAATGACTAATCCCCTTCCCCAGGCCTTGTGGCTAAATTAGAAAGACATTTTATTTTTATTATAAGGAATTTGAACTTAGAATGTTAAGAGTTATAGCTTTTAGTTACAGCTCCCTACATTCCGGGTCCAAATTGTGGTGAGGTCAGTTTGATCTTTCATCCTTCTGTGGTCAATGAAATATATACTAGTCATATTCTTGGGTCAATATAACTGACTAAATTCCTTATCCCAAATTTATGACCTTGTGTCTGATTTTGTTTTTTTTTTCTAATAAACAATGCCATCCTTATCTTTGATATATTTTTTTAACTGCTGTGACATATTACTTAAACATTCAAAACCATGATGTTATATAAATTTACTGTAAATATACTGTATGAATATAAACATTTTTTTCCTAAAATCTGTGTTTGGCTCAATTTTATTTTTTCACCATTATTTACTTAATGAAAGGTGGAGGCGGTTTCGATTCCCAGACCGGGCGTTGTGAGTGTTTATTGAGCGAAAACACCTAAAGTTCCACGAGGCTCCGGCAGGGGATGGTGGTGAACCCTGCTGTACTCTTTCACCACAACTTTCTCTCACTCTTACTTCCTGTTTCTGTTGTGCCTGTAATTCAAAGGGTCAGCCTTGTCACACTGTGTCACGCTGAATCTCCCCGAGAACTACGTTAAGGCTACACGTGTCTGTGGAGTGCTCAGCCACTTGCACGTTAATTTCATGAGCAGGCTGTTCCGTTGATTGGATCAACTGGAACCCTCATCATCATAACCGACGAGGTGCCAACTTAATGAAAGAAATAATGCAACATACTATTTTACTGCATATATACACACAAAAATATATAAACATCGTCCCATATATTTCAGTCTCAAAGGGCCTGTAAAGGCTATTGGCATATTCCTTTCCACCAGCTTCAGCCTTTTGATACCAACCCGACTGAGACAGATGCTGGTTCTGTGACACAAAGTCCCTGTTTTCTGCACCAGTTATCACTTTTTAACCAGAACCATTTACATGCTTCTTCAGCACCCTCTATGTTATATTATATATGTTATATATTAAAACCCTCCATCAAAATTTCTTGTTAATTTACATCCCATAAACCATCTTAATAGTGACAAAATTATTTCACTAAATCCTTCTTTATTTTTAAATTAATTGAAACAAAGGAAGTGTATTTTAACAGAAATGTAGCAACAAAAGCAAACATGCATACAATAAAACCATTCTTCCAACTAGTTCTTTTGAAAATTTTTTTTTTAATGAATAAAAAGTTTAGGAAGGTATAACAATGCAATATAGAACAAAAAAATGGACTGTATACCTGTTGTAACTTGGTAAACTGTAGTCTGATGATATTTCGGAATTAGAATTCCATCTTCAGATCTTATTTGCCGGAGTCTCTGCTATAAACTGTTTTCCAACGCTTTTTCTGTTTTTCTGAAGCGTCTCAGGAGTGGTCTCACGAAGCTTCTTCTGGAATTCCTCATGAGAAGTGCGTGAGGTCGGCTGTTTCAATCTCGTGTGTGTTGTGTTGAAACATCTGTGGCGCTGCTTCTAAGTTGTGTTATACGTGCAGCTTCTCTTTTTTCTTTCTTTCTTTTTTTTTTTGCCCTTCTTTTTTTTTGTTGTAAACAATATATGAGCATGTTATTAAGAATTAAACTACACACATCCAGATGTAGCTAAATAATATATTGATTACCAACTTCCATCCTGTTGTTAATTTGGGGTCCTAGTTTGTGTATGAGTAAAGCTTCCTTGATTCTTAAATTACCCAAATTTCTTTCATTGTCCTCAATTGTGACTGTTATGCTTTTATCAGTGTTCCGGCATCTGTCTAGATGTTTTCTGAAGGAGGAGGCTCTCGTGTTCATATGTTCTTTGATGCGGACGTGTAACTGTCTTGTTGTGCTACCCACATAGAACTTATTGCATTTGTTACATTGTATTTTATACACAACATTTACCCGTTGGCATAAATCTGTGTCACGGATGGGACAAATTGTTTATGTGCATTGATTGTTGTCCCTTATTAGTTTCTTTGCGAGGTGTCCTCTCAGAGAGGGGCCGGAGTGGGCTAGTTGTATATCTAGCCCTTCTCTTCGTATGGCTGTAGTTATCCTCTCGCTAAAATGGGGTATTTTGAGGAAGCATGTGTTGCTGGGTTTTCTATGTGTTCGGCATGTTGGTCGTCTTGGATACTTAAGCCGATTTACAATGGATCTAGAATATCCGTTGGTTTTCAATATGTCTAGGAAGCGTGTAGTGTGGGTCACCTTGTCCTCTGTTCTGCTGCATTTGCCTTGGATGCGTGCAAGTTCGTTTCTGGCATATCCTATTTTGGCACCGAGTGGAAGTGCTGAATTGTATTTTTATACAAGAAAACAATTTACATATACCAGGAATAATTACTGCTGCTGCTGAGATCCCCTTCGGTCATGACTGACCATGGGATTGCACCTAGAAAGTTACCCTCCTAGGCACAAGTCCGGGCAAGGTTGTTTATGGAAGACCAGCAGTCACCCATGCATACCGGTCTCCCCTCTCTGTGCCACCAGTGTTATCCAAGGGAAAGGCAAAGGGGCCGATACAGCTTGGCACCTGTGATGTCGCAACTCATTTCTACAGCTGAATGAACTGGAGCAACGTGAAATAAAGTGTCTTGCTCAAGAACACAACACGCAACCTGGTCCGGGATTCAAACTCATAACCTCACAATCGTAAGCTACACCAGGCTTACGTCCAACCCATGCTAGCATGGAAAGCGGACGTTAAACGATGATGATGAATATAAAATATTCCTTGTAGTGCACCTTCCAAATACTCCAGTCAAACTTTCCAGTGTTGTTAAGAAGTATTCTCACTTGAATAAAATTGTTGATTAATATATATTAATATTGTTATATTTGGGGATGGTCTTTTTTTTTTTTTTGCCAAATAACAACACGCACGAAATACTCGTTTTTCACTTCAGCTTTATCGTTATTATTCTAATTTTAGTGTCCTTTGACACACCCCTCTTGGTCTGTGTAGTCCACGGACTAAACAGAACAAGAAGAGACACGTAGGATGGAAAGCTGCTGAAGAGGTATGGTCTTAGTGAAAAACGGGTGTATAGTCTGTGTGGTTATTTGCCAAAAAAAACATCCCGAATTAGTACAATATCTGTTTCAACACACATCTTGCAAAACAAATTCAGAAATGTATATATTAACAGTTGTTTCAGAAACTATTAATTCACTGTATTGCCCTGTCTAAACTTTTTGGGGGATATGGATTGAAACATTGCTCAGTAAGTATTTTTGATATATCTAAACCAACCCTTGATGCACCCGGCAATCTTACTCCCTTCCCACCGCTTTGTTGTCTGCTTTTGTATTGTAGTTATTGTTGTTTAACACCAGGTCAATCCTTATGAGTAGACCTATAATGGTAACACGTTCCAAGCGTTACCATCCCGTTTTATTTTTGTATATACAAGATTACATTATTGAACGTACACTTCTGAATGCGATTTGAGAGTGATTTGGTTAATATTTCTAGCTGAATAAGTGGCTACGTATATTCGTAATAGTTACCTTGCTGGTTGAATTTTTTTTTTTTTTTGTATTTAATGTGAACTGGATGTAATTGAAGGAGCAAATTTATATAATAGAAGGTGTTGCTAAATATATTATGTTAGTTATTTTAAACTTCAGTCACCGGTATTATTACAAGACAGGACAAATTGTTAGCGACACCGCCAGCTTAGTAGTATCTTCATAACAAACTCCTCTAGTTATGATATTTAAACATTATCTCATGATATCCAAAACAAAAATCAACTAAATCGTAATAGATCGCACTCACAGGTATTTCTCAGCTTTTAAGAAATCATTGAGAATTAATATGGAGGATGTTAATCACTTGGACGTTTCTAACACAACTGTTTTTAACAAGGTAAATTCAATTGCAGGGAAATACACAGAAGAGGAATCTTCATCTAGTGAAACGTTTACTAAACAAACCTCATTACACAAAGATATTCCTGAATATCGTTGTGAGATTTGTAAGAAAACGTTCTCTTCAGAGCATGAAGTGGTCACGCACAAAGAAAAACATAACAAGGAAAAACCCTATCACTGTGAGATATGTGGAAAATATTTTGTGTGTAACAGTCATTTTACAAACCACAAGAGGATACACACCGGAGAAAAACCGTTTCACTGTGAAATATGTGGAAAATCTTTCACTCAGAATTACCATCTTGTGGTCCATGTTCGTAGTCACACAGGAGAAAAACCTTATCATTGTGAAGTGTGTGGAAAATCTTTTGTGGATAACAGCAATTTAACAAGACATAAACGAATACATACTGGAGAAAACCCATTTCACTGTGATATATGCGGAAAATCATTCTCTGATAATTCTAATATTATCGTTCACAAACGTAGACATACAGGAGAACAGCCGTATCACTGTGAAATTTGTGGGAAATCTTTTGTAAATAACAGCGATTTAAAAAGTCATGAAAGAATTCACAGCGGAGAGAAACCGTATCACTGTGAAATATGTGGAAAATCCTTCTCTGGAAGTTCCCAACTGGCAATCCACAAACGTAGTCATACAGGTGAAAAACCATTTCAGTGTGAACTATGTGACAAATCGTTTCTCACTAACGGCTTGTTAAAAGCTCACCTGAAAATACACACCGGAGAGAAAACTCACCACTGTGAAATATGCGGGAAATCTTTTCTGAAAAATCACGATTTAAAACGTCACAGGCAGATACACACCGGGGAAAAACCGTACCACTGCGAAGTATGCGGCAAGTCTTTTTGTCAGAAATCGGCTCTTACCCTCCATATGCAAATTCACACAGGAGAAAAATCTCATCTGTGTGAAATGTGTGGCAAGTCGTTCTCTCGGAATTCTGACCTTATAAGTCACAAACGTAGACACACTGGAGAAAAGCCTTGTTCCTGTGAAATATGCGGGAAATCTTTTGTTAATAACAGTGATTTAAACATGCACAAACGGGTTCATACTGGAGAAAAGCCCTACTGTTGTGGAATATGTGATAAATCGTTTATCACAAGAACTCTCTTAAAAAGACATGAACTAATACATTCTAAAGGGAAGTCTTTGAGATATAAAATATGAGAATTCCTTCTGCAAATATAAACTTGGTCTACAATGAATACTCGTTGGAAAACATCTATTGTGATGAAATACACTCAAAATGATTCTAATTAAATTCTCGTCTTGTTGTCTGCAAATGTAGTCTTAATCTCATTTTGAGAGAAGTCTTTTCACTAAAATATCGAGGAATTCCTTGTTTGTGAATTATAAACTTACAGTTTATAAATGAAGACACACTGGACAGAAAAACTATATTAATATGAAATATATTATGATGAATCATTCTCCGAGCTCTAGTCTTGTAATTCGCATATACTGTCTGGAGGAAGATCTGTAGTCTGCTCAGCCAAAAACGAGTATCGACTGAGTGATGGTACAGTTCTTTGTCCATCCAGTTGTCACATCTAGGATGTGACATTAAGTCAAAGGATGGTACGAGAGGGTCAAGAGTGTTGTGTGTAAAAAAACTTACAACTACATAGGTGACTAAAACAATGAAAATATGGTGTATGTTATGGAATCCTGCTTGAATGCTGGCTTTAAAAATTCAGAAATATGAACATTCATAAAAAATGGTTGATAGTTGAATTGCAAAGGCAGGCCATGCACATAGAATGTCACCTATACTCCTTTTTGAGATTTGAAGAGTTATTGGATTGGCACATAATTATTGCAGCTTTTTTTCAAAAAAATTTATGCAACAAAAACATCTTTAAATGATGGTCTGACCGCCTGCCAAGCAAATGGGATGCAGTAATTGAAGTAGATAGTGAATATGCTCCAGAATAATCATTTAAAGATGTTTTTGTTGAATAAAATTTGTTGAAAAAAAGCTGCAATAATTATGCACCAACCCAATAGAAAAGAACCCCCAATGATGAAGACAAACTAAATCAAGATGCTTATGACACAACTACAACCATGTTTCACTGTATATTTAGCATCTCATATTTTACATGTGACACTGTTTATAGTTAACTTTGGTTTCTACTGTATGTAGGTTGGTGTCTTTAACCCCTTGGGTACCAATCCACCTAAGTTCTATGACACAAATTTCCTATTATAAAGTGATCTCAAAAATCTTCCATCAAAATTCTGTTAATTTGTGTTCCAAACATTAGCATTGTAACGACAAAAATATTTTACAAAATTCTTCGTTATTTTCTAAATTAATTGAAACAAATGCAGTGTACTTCAACAGACATGGTAACTAAAAAGGGTTAAACCAGAGCTATCTATTCTAAGATAAATTGCAATTATAGCCGACATCATTTGCTTTTCACTTAAACTTACCAATTGTCTAGTTTCAAATTAATGGTTGATGGCAAAAAGAAAATATATTTTATTCATTTTCCTGCAACAAATATTCACTTACATGGCTGTGTGTTAAATAAGCTTGCTCCTCAATCACATGGTTTTAGAATCAGTTGTTCCATTGTATGGCAATTTCGGCAAGTATCTTCCATAGCCCTGAGCTACAATAAAATTTCATGAAATACATTAAATAACGACTAATGTATTTTCAATATCCTTTTCAGCTCTCTTAGTCATTCCATTTGAAAATGAATGATTTCAGTCACTTTTGAACCCCACTCTTTCCATATTAAACAAATGATGTGCAGTATCACTTTGGGATTGTGTGTGTGTGTATGTGTATATATATATATATCTCATCATTTAACTTTCATTCCATTAAATGATGCTGATGGTGATGATTATATATATATAATTTTATTGAAGCTGAGAAGACTTTACAAATTGTATTTAGAACAATGCAATAGCACTAAAGCATTGTTCTAAATACTCACCTGTCTGATGATCAATTACCTGATGCTCTGAGTAACAGTTTGGGAAGCTTTTCAGTTTCAATAACATGATTTTGTTCTACGTTTGGTATTTAAGTCCTGTTTTTTCCACCTGTGTGTGTGTGTGTGATCTTTCATTAATTTAACAAGTAATGATGTTACTGTAAATTATATGAAAATAGCACGAGTTCACAATTCCTATAAAATCATTTAATTTTGATCAGTATTTGAGAAATTTATGTCACCGTCTTAGACTTTGAAAAATATTTGATCAAAAATAGGTAAGATTTAGTAAAAACAATAATTTATTCCATACATCAAAATGTTTTTGACTTTTGAATTCTTGGATTCATAGTTTTTATACATTTAACATTTCATATAATCTTAGTTTTATTGAATGAAAGCATTATTGGAAGTCTTCACAGCATTAATGAATGGAAGTCAAAATCTTTAGTTCCGAAAGCAACAATGGCTTGAAGTTTTGTCTATGTTTGTAAAGCTCTGTAACTTTCCAGTAACAACATACATCTTCTAAATCTTATTTCTTGGATACTTTTGTTACTCTCTTAAATGTACCAAGTGAGTAGAGGCTTTCTGAGACTGGTTCTATTGATACAGTTGATGTTCAGTTTGAACTCCCATAGAGGGAGCTGCTCAGCTGACAGTCTGACTTGCAACGCATTACAAAAACATGACGATATCGGTTGTTATTGTGCCAAGCTCAGCATTGAATGGGCAATCCTATGACCGAACATGTTCCAGTCATGATCATCCCATCTGTCTCTCAAATATTGCATCATCCACAGTGTCTCTTCCTTTATGAGATGATAGTGGGGAAATTTAGTATTTTGTGCAGGTTGAGTGACTAAGGAGAAGATAACTCAATGAGTCAAAGACTGGTTGTGGTTTGTTAATGGCGTTTGTACATGACAGGAAGAAAAAAAAGCAGCAAGAAAACAAAACCAACAAAAACGATGCTATAAGTTTTCAACATTAACTAAAACAATTCCTAAATGAGAAATGATCCCTGCAAAGTGGGATGGCTGCTGCAGCGAGCGTCACAGGGGTCATTCTTTGTAGCAACACCACTAAAGTCATGTCCATGGGGTGTGGTTGAACATGCCATTTGTTCTGGGGTGTACAATGTTACTCCCTCCCCCCATCTTCTGCTGTTTAATACCCCCCTACACTTTCTCTTTATTCGTTCCCTTGTAATTAAATTATAATTCAATCTTTATGTAAACAAAGCTGTGATTATACTTGAAACTGGTGACATATTTTCATCGAGAATGTAATTTTTAAATGAGAAAAAAGTTTAATAACATATACAGAAATTGTTTATATATATATATAAATTAATAATAAAGATGAGACAAGCAGATAATTTGGGTATTACTACACGTGTGTCTGTAGCAAAGATTTATTATTATTATTATTAACATACTGCATCATACACCTTGGCATGTAAGAACATTTAAGATTACATAGGATTATGCAATAACATGTTTGTGTAACTTTGCCACTTCGTCAGGTAACATTCAGAGGCTAATTAGGTGATATGGTAGCATATGTATGTATGAAAAATACCAGACTCGGTATTCTTAACCATTTTCATTATTTACTATTTGATATATGAAGACAAGTTGATAGCTTTTTGTGGTGAATTTTGTTATTATTGAAATATATGATTTAGATTTTTTTTTTAATGACTACAATGTTATACTCACAACACAATCTCGGATTAAGTCAACACATGCAAATAAGAACAAAAGAAAAATATATACATATGTATATACAGTTGCTTCCCAACCATAGTTTCAGGTTCAGTCCCAGTATGTGATTTTCTGGAAACAAAGACACCGTATGGACAAGCCTTTCGTTTGTAAAGATCACACAAACCTGGACATGCTTTTACAGTGGACTGCAAGCAAACACTGTTAATGCAGCCATTGTTTACAATCAGGAGCGAAATGTATAGATGAGGGAAACACAACTCATTCACATGAACACACACAGCTATCTATATATGTACATGACAGTCTTTCAGTTTACATCTACCAAATCCACTCAAGGCTTTGGTCGACTCAGGGCTGTAGCAGAAGACATTTGTCCAATGTGCTATGCAGTGAGATTGAACCCAAAACTGTGTTTGGAAAGCAAATTTAAAAACGATATGTATATATATATATATATATATATATCTTGTATGGTTAGATGTATGAAAACTGTATGAGTTAGAGCTCCATGTAGATTAATCCTTATTCAGTTGGCTGCCAGCATAATAGTGGTTAGTTGACCACTGTACTTAGTAGTGTAACTAATTGTGATACACAGAGCACATGTAGGGAAAAATTAAGATAAACACAAGCATAAATTATTAGTTTCTATGTATGTTTCAATATTGCAGTGAGTTGGAATTCTGCATCGGATGTTCTAGCTACAAAGGATCACGAGGGGGGAATACTTTATCATGTCTAACTTCGGATATTAGACCTTTGTAACAGAATGCAATATAGTGTTTCCTTGACGATCCATTGTAGTTAGTCATCCTAATACACTTGGAACATCCAATGTTGAATTCCTAATAAATGCAATAATTGTGTTTATTTTAATCCCACCCCTACACATATGATGTTGGGCTCAGTTCCACTGCATGGCACCTTGGGCAAGTGTCTTCTACTATAGCCCAGAGCCGACCAAAGCCTTGTGAGTGGTAACTGAAAGAAGCTCATTGTGAAGGTGTGTGTGTGTGTGTATGTACCCTTGTCTTGACGTCATGTGATGACTAAACAAGCATTACCATCACACAAACAATCCTGTTCGTTTTCAGTCTTCCACATGAAAAACATGTCTGGCCAAGGGGAAAATATCACCTTGCTTAGAAACAGGCAGGGGTTGGTAACATGAAGGGCACCAGGCCATAGAAAATCTGCCTCAACAAATTCCATGTGACCCATGCAAGCATGGAAAAATGGACATTAAAAATGATGATGATGATGGTGATAATGACGATGATATTCAATGTAGTAAAGAATATTCCAGAAAATTGTCTGGAATTTCAAAATTATTGTAATAAATTGTATAAGGAATTTAGTTGTACATAGCTTTGATGGTATTTAATAATATTGGTTCCAAATTTTGGCACAAGACCAGCAATCTCAGGGGAGCAGGGAAAGTCAATTACATTGACCCCTAATGCTCAACTGTACTTATTTTACTGATCCCCAGAAAGGTAAAGTCGATCCCAGCAGAATTTAAATTCAGAATGTAAAGATGGATGACATACCACTAAGCATTTTGCCCAGCATGCTAACGATTCTGCCAGCATGCTGCTTTGTAGGTATATAATATTATCATCATTACCTCCTCATTTTTTTTCTTATGCTGCAATATAACTTCTTTCCCAAACCAATTTCCTGTAACTTTGGTAAGTATTGTGTGCCTGTGTGTGTGTAATACAATGAGGAATCATCTTTCACTAAACAATGACATACAAACACCAATTTGGTATTCTTTGTCTTCAATAGTTTCATGCAAAAACATATTTTACAGTGCTTTGTGTATGTGAATGCAAGACTAGAAGGGAATGTTTTATTAGTGAAATGGAATGCCAGAACTACTGACACTTGATAGAACGGAGAATTATTGTTGAATGTAAAATGAAAACAATGACATTTTCTCATAACAGCTACACACAAATGCATTTATATTGTTTACTCTTTACAATGGATCAATGCATTGGCACACACATATACACCAGTCACTATTAAATATACATATTTATGTGTATAAGTACATATATATGTGTGTGTATGTATACTCCCTTTGGTTAGTTCATGTACACACATACACACAAATTACTTTTTGCTCACACACACACACACACGTGTGTGTGTGTGCATGCACGCTCCCTTTGATGAAGACATACACACATCACTTATCCTGACTAAGGTAGAAACACATGACCCTTTCAAATACAACTCAATCTGAACACAGAATCCTGACTCGATGCAGAAAACAAGCTCACACACACCAATTTACTTCCTTACATCAACAATGTTGAAGTGCATACACGCATAAACAGCACTTCCATATCATGGACCAATGAATACCACACATGGTTCAATGTGTGACATAAGCACACACACACACTAACCTTTCCCGTAGAGTCACACATACATACACACACAGTTTTTCATCTTCATGATTAACCCAATAGCATTTAAACTGGTCATGTCCAGCTCAAATAAGCTTTATGTTCAAACTGACCAGATCTGGCCTGACACCTACCCTACAATGTCATTCTTAAAATAAACAAATCACATCAAAATCTTGAAGCTGCCTGATTAATTAAAAGCAATGTGAATAAATAAGCAATACATTTGACTGGGTAATCTGAATGTTAAAGGGTTAATATTTAACAGACACACAAATAATACTTCCATATTATGGATTACACATGGTTCAATGTATGATATAAGGGGTGATATAAGCACACACACACACACACACACACTAACCCTTCCCTTAAATGGATCAATGAAAAGTACACTATCACACATACATACACACACACACACAATTTTCATGATTAATAGGTAATATACAGGGTGTCCACAAAGTCTGGGTACATGGGAATTAATACATACTTTAAGAAATTATTATTTCTTATATTTAATTGTTTATGTTATGATTTTATTTACTCCATGTACCTACATGGGGATTAACACGTACTTTAAGAAATTATTATTTCTTATATCTAATTGCTTATGTTATGATTTTATTTACTCCATGTACCCAAACCTTGTACACACCCTGAACATAATACACACATGTAAACACTGTACATTCTTATTAAAAACTCATTATAGAATACATACACATACTTTCACAAATGCACAAACATACACAGCCCTTAATAAAGCATTGTTTAGAACACACAGACACTTCTCTGTTTCTAAGGCACAATATAGACCACATATATATATACACACACTCTCTAACCAGATATACACAAACACAGATTCACCCATTTAATAGATAAAAGTAGAAAATATAGAATGAAAGACAGGGACAGAGAGTCCCTGACTCTTCTTCTGCAATGGATGTATGTCGAAAATTGAATATAATGGAGACATTGCTGTGGTGACAGAAGACAGAGTGAATAATAATAATTATGATAATAATAATACTCTGTGTTCATCAGTCTCAGTATGTAGGCCCCTCATCAACATCATCATCATCGTCATCACCATAATCTTCTCCATTATCAAAGTAGTTCAAATTGTAGTCATTGTCCTGCAAAAAAAAGAAAAGAAAAAGACAATAAAATGTGATTAATAAATGGGTACAGGCATGGCTGTGTGGTTAAGAAGTTTGCTTTGCACCCAAGTGGTTCCAGGTTCAATCCTTCTGAGCTGCGGCTTGGGCAAGTGTTCAAGCACATAGAGCAAAGCATTATATTCTTACCGTTTTTTGGGTTGTGCAGTATTCCTTCACAAGATGTTGAGCTGGCAGAATTGTTAGAATGCTGGACTAAAATACTTAGCAGCATTTCTTATGGCCCTTTATATTTTGAGTTCAAGTCCTGCTGAAATCAACTTTGCCTTTCATAGGTCAATAAAATAAAGGACCAGTCAAGTACTGGGGTCAATGTAATTAGTTTGTCCCCTCCCCACAAAAAAATGTCTGGCCTTGAATTCTGCAATGGGCCAATGATCCGTTGAGGGTGGGGAGTGTTCTGATCTTGGTCCCTTATACATCACGGAAACTGGGCAACCAGTTTTTATGAGTCGTAGGGGTCAAAAAAAAAAAAAAAAACCTTTTTATATTCTGAGTTTAAAATCTCATCTGAAGTTAATGAGGAAACTGCAACATGGACATACAAACTGCTAGAAAAAGCAGTCAAACCTCTTCCTCAAATTTTACCTTACCTTAAAAAAAAAAAAAAAAGTAGGTATACTTGAAAAAAAAGAAAATGTGGTGGTCATAGCTGGAACACACCTGGTCATAGATCTACAAGATCTTGGTCCCTTCTATGGTCAAGTGTGTGCTGGCTATGAAATAAACCAAGAACAATAGTTTACCTCTTCTTCTTCTTCTTCCTCATAATATTCTTCCAGCTCGTTGTCTTCTCCTTCGTTTTCTTCTGTTTCATTCTCATCAGGATTCACATCTTTCTTTTCTAAACTCTGAAAATATTAATTAATCAAATTACTTAAAAGAAAGAAAAAAAATTAATGTAGGAGGCATGGCTGTGTGGTTAAGAAGCTTGCTTTGCAACCATGTGGTTTTGGGTTCAGTCCCACTGTGCAGCACTTTGGTTAAGTGTCTTCTACTATAACTATAGCCCTGGACCAAGTTTGGTGGGTGGATGATACTGTGTGGAATCTAGTCAGACACATACAATGTCACACATAGGGTCTGATATGAACACAATGTCACATACAATGACAAAATTCCACATACTGAGACACACAGTCATACAATGTATAGAGAGTTTCACACACATACATTTACACAATGTGACATGCACACACACACACACATAGAGTGACACAATTCCATACATACACAGAGTGGCACAATGTCACACACAGAATGGTACAATTCCACACACATAAACAGTGGCACAATGCCAAATACACGGAGTGACCCAATGTCACACACATACAGTGACCCAATGCCACACACATACCTCCAAAGTCTTCAGAACCTCAGCAGCCTCAGCTTTGGTCGGAACATTTGGTTTCGGGGTGAATCTGACTTTCTTCAGTTTCTTCTTCAGTGTTTTTAATTCAGGCGGAAGACGATCCCAATCTAAAAGTCGTACACAGAAATACATTATATATAGTGAGTGTATATAATTATATATACAGCAATTTACATTATATGCCAGGAATAATTACTGCTGCTGCTGAGCCCCCCCTTCGGTCATGACTGACCATGGGATTGCACCTAGAAAGTTACCCTCCTAGGCACAAGTCCGGGCAAGGTTGTATATGGAAGACCAGCAGTCACCCATGCATACCGGTCTCCCCTCTCTACACCATCAATGTTATCCAAGGGAAAGGCAAAGGGGCCGATACAGCTTGGCACCTGTGACATTGCAACTCATTTCTACAGCTGAGTGAACTGGAGCAATGTGAAATAAAGTGTCTTGCTCAAGAACACAACATGCAGTCCGATCTGGGATTCGAACTAACAACCTCACGATCGTAAGCTCGATGCTCTAACCACTGAGCCATGCGCCTTCACAGGAATATGCCAGGAATAATTACTACTATACAGCAATACATACATAACAAGAGTGTATATCATTATCACAATCTAAAATTTATACACAGAAATACTTTATATATCATAGGTGTAGGTATGGCTATATGGTTAGGAGGCTTGCTTCTCAACCACATGGTTTCAGGTTGAGTTGAACTGCATACCCCCTTGAGCAAGGGTCTTCTATGGTTCTGAGCTGACTAAAAACTTATGAGTCGATTTGGTAGATAGAAACTGAAAAGAGTCAGTCATCACCATCATCTTTTAATGTTCATTCTCCATGCTGGTATGGGTTGGATAGTTCTACAGGAGCTGCTCAGGCTCTATTTGTTTGTTTTGACATGGTTTTTATGACTGGAAGCCCTTCCTAAAACCAACCAATTTACACAATGGACTGGGGAACTAGCACAAGCACTTTTACACAGTGCTGACACTGGCATGGGTGCTTTCATGTGGTCCCAGCACCTGTAAGCCTGCAAGAATAGGATCTCTCATATGTCAGTATGAATGTGTGTATCTTTTTGTCTTGATATCACGTGATAGTTGTGAACAAGTATGGCCATTACACAAGCTATGTCCATTTCCAATCTTCTGTGAAAACATGCCTGGCCATAGGAAAATATTACTGACCAAAACCCATTGTGCATATAAGTGTGGGTGTGTGTATGTCTGTGAGTTGAGGTTTCTTTGTCTTGATATTGTGTGATAGTTGTGGACAAGTGTTGCTATTTTGTAAGCGATGTCCTTTGTTTCCAGTCTGCCATGAAAGAATGAAAGACAAGTCTGACCATGGAGAAATATTACCTTACTTGGAAGCAGGAGAGAGTTGGCATCCAACCAGAGAACATCTGCCTCAACAAATTCCGTCCAACCCATGCAAGCATGGAAAAGTGGATATTAAAACAATGATGATGATTAATAACAAGTAGACAAGTATACAATATTACATATCAAACCTGGTTGGAAACAACTGTTTCCATCATTGCTACTGAATTGGTATTTATCAGAATATCGGTGAATGTCTTTCTTTTTCTCAGTTACTTTCAAGTAGAATGGTGATTCCCGGATAGTTCCTCGGAATTCTTGTTTCAATGCAAGCATGTAATCATATTCCTCTCCTTGCAGTAAAGGTACAGCTTTCAGTTCCAATGGCTAATGGTTATAAAAAAAAAAATACATATGTTTCTTTTCATATGTGAAGTAAATAGGATTATATTTCTGAACAAAGTTTTCTTTTTAAAATTGGCCATTTGGTCAACTACATGCATGAGTAAAAGTGAGCTGATACCCTTTTCTTTCAAATCCCTCAATCCTACATCACAAGTCTTGTTTCGTGAGTCCTTAGGGACCTTATCTGTGTTGATGGAGGCATGTGGCTTAGTGGTTAGGGTATAGGATTCATGATTGTAAGATTGTTGTTTTAATTCCTGAACTGGGCAATGTGCTGTGTTCTTGAACAAAACACTTCATTTCATGTTGCTCCAGTCCACTCAGCTGGAAAAAAAAAAGAGTAATCCTGTGATGGACCAGCATCCCATCCAGGTGGGAATTTATACGGCATGGAAACCAGCCTTTATGAGTCAGCATAACGATATTCCCTGGAGCAAAGCATAAAGAAAACGACATGCTACATTCCCCAATTTACAAATAAATCATTTTCGGCATAGCTGTGTGGTAAGAAGCTTACTTCTTAACCACATGGTTCCGGGTTCTGTCCCACTGCGTGGCAACTTGGACAAATGTTTTCTATTATAGCCTCGAGCCGACCAAAGCCTTGTGAGTGGATTTGGTAGACAAACTGAAAGAAACCTGTCGTGTGTGTGTGTGTGCGTATATATATATATATATATATATATATATATATATATGTGTGTATGTGTGTGTGTGTGTGTATATATATATTTAATATCTATGTGAGCGTGTGTTTTCCCACCACTACCGCTTGACAACCGGTGCAGGTGTGCTTACGTCCCTGTACCTGAGCAGTTCGGCAAAACAGCGATAGAATAAGTACCAGTACTAGGGTCGATTCATTCGACTAAAAGTTCTTTAATGCGGGGCCCCAGCATGGCTGCAACCTAATCACTGAATCAAGCAAAAGAATAACTCAGATTAATTAATCATTGTGAATGTTCTGTGGTGTATTTTGACTTTAAAAAGCACATCTAAGAACATTTGCAGACATTCGGAGATTCCACACGTGTAGTGTGTAAATAAAACTTAACGAGTCAATGAAGAAATCTGTGATTGAAAAGACTAATTAAACGGATTTCATTATCGTTTTATAGCATATTGCATTTTATGGACAAGATACGATACTTTAAAATTCAGGATTCCACACGTGTAGTGTAAATAATACTTTATGAGCCAAAGAAGGAGCCTATAATTAGATCTCTGCCACTAAAAATAATTAAACGGTTTCATAGTTTGCTGCTTCTAACGAAAGAATGCCGAATTGGAATTTTGTAGATACTCTGGGTGTCCGGCATGTCGTTTCTGTATAGTCCCTTCCGTTTTGCACAGGAAGATGTTGTTTACGTACAGATTCGACATCGTTACTTTGTTTTCTATAATAATTCCTTTCACATCTAAGATGTCTCACAAAAATATTAAATCAACAGAAGTTGCATGACAATTACTTTATTTTACTGACACCTATAGAATAAAAAGACAACGTCGGCATCAACGGGATTTGAACCGAGAGCGTAAGCATTACGCCCGGCGTGCTAACGTTTCTTATTTCTTTACTGCCCACAAGGGACTACATACAGAGGGGACAAGCAAGGACAGACAAACGGATTAAGTCGATTATACTGACCCCAGTGCGTAACTAGTACTTAATTTATCGACCCTGAAAGGATGAAAGGTAAAGTCGACCTCGGCGGAATTTGAACTCAGAACGTAACGGCAGACGAAATACCGCTAAGCATTACGTCCGCTGCGCTAACGATTCTACCAATCTATCAATATATTTTAAACCAAAATATTACAACGGGGGTGCGTGTATTAAATACCTTAATTCATTCTAGTTGTTATTTTGGTTTGCCGGCTTCATATGAATTTAACTTGCAAAACTACAACCATGTTAGTAAATTTGAATGATTATAGAAACAAGTGTTATAATACTTACGGGAAACAAAGGGGGTGGCTGGTGAATTGGCTGAGGGAGAGCATCACCCCTGTTAAAACCTAAAATACCAATATTAAACGTTGCGCCACCACGACCCCTTCCTCGGCCAGCCATGATGGCTTCGACTCAAATTACCAAGACAAATAAACAAGACAAAAACAAGGGAGGTTATTCTTTACGGTTAGTGGGAGATGATTCTTGTGTAGTTATTATTTGTTTATTCTTTATAATTGGTGCATTTTGTGAACAATAGCGTCGTAAGTGACAGGTGTCAAGAGACATGGTTACTTATTCATGGCATCTTTTTTTGGCAAAACTGAATAGCAACGTACGGTGCAATTCTGGCGGAAAACTATCAAGGTATTTTTGTTAGAAAGCACTGGTTTATAAGTAATTTTCTCGGTGAAAGCTATACACATATATATACTCCTATATAAAAAAAAAAAAAGTTTACGAAGGACTTCTGTTTACAAAATTCCATCCACAGGCTACTAGTTAACCCGAAACACGTCCCAGGATACTGTGACGTTGGCCTGAACTTGGAAATATATAATTGCGAAGCAAACTTCTTAACCACAATGTTATGCATGTCTTTGTTATTGAGCAGGCTTAAGATTATGAAGAAAAAAAAAGTTCCACATAAGAACATCCTTTCTTTTTATGGTTGTAGGCATTTTATTTCAAAAATTTGGTTTTTATTCGAGAAAAAAAAAAACAAAAAAAAAACAGAATTACAGTTTGTTATGTTAGATGCAATGTCGGCAGTTAGTCAGTGAAGAGGCGACAGATCATTGTCACCGCTTTTGTGTTCATAGTCAAAACGATTCACTTATTCATTTCCAGTTTATAATTTATTTCTATTATACTAAAACTCGAAGTTTGTCTGTCTGTTTTCCCGTCATTTGATTAAGATAATAAAAATTACAAATAAAATTGTCATTTCCCCCTATAAGGTGAATTATTCAAACCCCAAAGAATTCCTCTCAACACATGGCTATGATGCTTCCCCACTACTTCTGCTCATGATCAGAGATGCACATATCGTCAGCCCTCTAGGGACATGCTCAACTGGTTAACGTCAAACAACTGACAAGTAAATCTGTGGTATTGAGCAGAATATTTGCTGTAGCCCAACTTTTATACCAAGACAAAACAATGTACATGGTAACACTTCCAATCAATTAAGATCATAAGTCATGAGAGCCACTACCTGGCACTGCATCTGGGCATTTATCATTATTATTATTATTATCATTAGGCAAAATGCTTAGCGCCATTTCGTCCGTTCTTACGTTCTGAGTTCATATTCCGTCGAGGTCAACTTTGCTTTTCATCCTTTCGGGGTCGATAAAATAAGTACCAGTTGAACACTGAGGTCGATGTAATCGACTCTCCCCCACGCCCAAATTTCAGGCCTTGTGCCTATTGTAGAAATTATCACCATTATTCGACTTGAAATATGTCCGTTGCTTGTGTATTATCGATAATGATCAATAACTTCGATGAACTAATCCTACAGTCGTTCTCTCCTCTGTTTGTGGTATTTTTAGATTGTAAACTGACACAGCGGAAGTTTTAATCTGTTAATTCCTGTTTGTTTCACAATCGATCGATCACATTGAACTCATTACATCACGGATATAGCTTTGTGGTTTATGCAAGAAATCGTTATTAAGTCATAGCGAAGCCAGTTAGCAGAGTGGCGCAGTGGAAGCGTGCTGGGCCCATAACCCAGAGGTCCGTAGATCGAAACTACGCTCTGCTAAGTATTTTTTTTTTTTGTCTTCTTTCGGCTCTTTACCTTCTGAGTTGAAATGCTGCCATGGTCGACTTTTCTTGTCTTTCGTCGTCGATGAAATAAAGTAAGAGTCAAGTACGAATCACTGGTGTCGACTTACCCCTCACCCACCCCACACAAAATTGCCGGCGTTGTGCCTATAATATTGCTTTGTATCTTATGCAAGAAATCACTTCTATCTCCAGTTCATCGCACCTCACTAGAGTGGCGCAGTGCGATCTTGCTGGGCCCATAACTCACAGGTCTGTAGATCGAAACTACGCTCTGCTAATTATATACATATTTTGTCAAATTTGTTTGGGCATTGGACAAATGCTTAATGGCCATTCTTCCATCTCTTTACCATCTGAGTTCAAATCCCACCATGATCGACTTTACCTCTCTTCCTTTCTACATCGATATAATAAAGTAAGAGTCACGTATTGGAGTCAATGGTATGTTTCATGCCGAAATTCCACATACTCTACATTTTCATTACACCTTCTCCGCATACACATATTTTCTCAAGTTGCTTGTTGTCCACCTTTGACATTGGGCCGTTACAATAAGGCTCTCTAATAAATAACAACAATACAAGAAGTGAATAGAATCAGTGCTTGTGTTTATCAGTGGCATGATGACCCACCCGAGATACAACAAAATATGTTTTAACACACGAGTTCGCATCAAATCAAATATAAAAACAGAAACAAAGAATAATTGCTTCCGAATTTAAGTACAATCGTAAGGAAGTCAATCCGAGCAACGTGTAATAAATCCGCGAAAAAAAAAAGAGAGAGAGAGAGAAATATGGAATCCAAACCGACCGTAGCTTCGATCAATTGATTTCTGGGTTATGGGCCCAGCACTCTTCACATTGCCACACTGCTAACACATGGGTCATTGGAGACCGTTACGATTTCTTGCATAAGATACAAGGCAATGTCATATTGGCTCCTGATTCAGGCACAAAGGTCTGCAATGGAGGAAGGTAGTGGAATAGAGGGGTATAGATCGAAACTAAGCGCTACTAGTGTATTTGACTGCTTTTTTGTGTGTGTGTGTGTGTGTCAGATTTATTACAGCGTTGGACAAAATGCCTTACGGTGTTTCTTCCAACTCTTTATGTTCCTTGCTCAATTTCCACCGTTATCAGCTTTACGTTTCAATACTCCGGTGTCGATAAAATGAAGTGCCAGTTTAGTACTTGGATCGATTGCATTAACTCACCCTTCTATAGGCTTTGTACTTTGATACGGAAACAATTATTTATATTTCTGTTTTTATGCTTTGTTGTATAACGGGAGGGTCATCATGTCAATATTTAAAGATCCACACTGATTCTAGTCACTTATTTTATTGCTGTTATTATTATGATAATTTAACTTGAAATATGGCGGCTGCTTGTGCATTATCGATAGTGTTCAAATAACTTCGATCAACTAATCCTACAGCAGTTCTCTCCTCTGTTGTATTTTTAGATTATAAACTGACACAGCGGAAGTTTTTGTCTATTCATTCCTATCTGTTTCACAATCGATCGATCACACTGAACTCACCACATGACGGATATGGCTTCGTGGCTTATGCAAGAAATCATTATTATGTAGTAGCGAAGCCATTCAGCAGAGTGGCGCAGTGGAAGCGTGCTGGGCCCATAACCCAGAGGTCCGTAGATCGAAACTACGCTCTGCTAGATGGAAACTTTTTTTTTTTGTAATCTTCATTCGGCTCTTTACCTTCTGACTTGAAATACTGCCGTGGTCAACTTTGGTTGTCTCCTTTCCGTTGTCAATAAAATAAAATAAGAGTCAAGTACTGCAGTCAATGGTGTAGTGACCCCTGGTGGTCAAGCAGGAAAGCAAAACGAGAAAGGGATCTAACGAGAGTAATCTCGCTCGACCTACATGAAAATTCTTGGATGTTCTAGAAGCTTTCAGTTAACTTCCGATTCATCCCTTCTATAAAGCGAACGCAATTCTAATTTCGTGCTCCTTTTCTCTGTCGGTTCTTAGGCGTACGCATGGAGCCACGCCACTCGCACATCTTCGCACACGCGCATATTCGCTTCATTTGCTTTGAGATATGTGGTTGCAAAGTATGTTCATGTAAGCAGACAATAGTTTTGCGACCTCTGGTGGTCAAGCAGGAAAGCAAAACGAGAAAGGGATCTAACGAGTGTAATCTCGCTCGACCTTCTCGAAAATCCTTGGGTGTTTTAGAAGCTTTCAATAAACTTCCGATTCATCCCTTCTATAAAGCGAACGCAATTCTAATTTCATGCTCCTTTTCTCTGTCGGTTCCTAGGCGTACGCATGGAGCCATGCCACTCGCACACCCTTGCACGCGCGCATATTCGCTTCATTTGCTTTGAGATATCGGTTGCAAAGTATGTTCATGTAATATGTTACAAGCCTTTTCTTTCAAACCATTCTTATATGTTAACACATTACATCCAGTAATGAATATGTTATGACTTGTAGATTATTTACATTATTTACGTTTCGAAATTTGCCCAAGATACCAGAGGAAGGCTGGAGGGTACATCAGCAGAAACGTGTTAACAACAAAGATGAAGACAAATATCCGTCAAATGTAAATAAACTACATAATTCCTCATATCTTAAATATAGAAATGTTATGATTTATTATGAACATCTGACAAGTTCTTATTTTTGTTGTAGTTTTACGTACAAGATGGTGACCCCCCCCTTCTCTCATGCAATTGTAAAATTGTAGGTTGTCACATACTGACATCACTACAATGGTATCGATTTAACCCTTCATCCACTGCACACAAAATCGCTGGTCTTGTGCCTGAATCAGAGACCATTATGATCTTGCATTGTAAATCTTACGTCAGCAGAGTGACGCAGTGTGATCCTGCTGGTCCCATAACCCAGAGGTTCGTAGATCGAAACTCTTTCTAACATGGAAATATCCAAAGAGCATTTAAGGCACATAATGCTTTATGAGTACAAAAAAGGAAACTCTGCAGCCGAAGCGACTCGAAACATACACTCAGTTTATGGGAAAGAAGGCTTGAATGAAAGAACTTGCAGAAGATGGTTTGCAAAATTCAAAAGTGGAGATTTCCGCCTTGAAGATGAAGATCGAACAGGACGTCCAGTTGAGTTTGATGATAAGCTCCTTAAAGCATTACTTTAAGAAAATCCTGCATTATCAGTTGAAGAATTGACAATAAAGCTTAGTTCAAACCATACAACTGTTCATCGTCATCTTCAGCAACTTGGAAAGGTTCCTAAACTTGGAAAATGTGTGCCTCATGAATTGTACGAAAGCAACCACAAATCCTGAGTTGACATCTGCTCTTCTCTCCATTCTCGCGAACTCATTTCACCCTTTTTGGATAGAGTTGTGACTGGTGACGAAAAATGGATCTTCTATCAAAATGTTAAACGTCGTAAACAGTGGCTTGGTAAAAGGGTAAAAGCTCAACCACAACCGAGAAGGGAACTTCATGGGAAAAATGTTTTCTCCATCTGGTGGGATTGCAAAGGAGTAATTCACTTTGAATTGTTACCAACTAATGCAACAATCAATGCTCAAGTCTACTGTCAGCAATTACAGCGTTTGAACCAAGCTTTGAAGAAAAAAAAGACCCGCTTTAGTGAATCGAAAAGGAGTAATGTTTCATCAGGATAATGCGCGACCCCACATTGCAAAGATCACATCACAGAAGATCGAAGAGCTTGGTTGGGAAAAAATTCCTCATCCACCTAATTCTCTCGACCTTGCTCCTTCAGACTACCATTTGTTTCGTAGTTTACAGAATCATTTGAGGGACATAACTTTCGCAAGCCAGGAGGAGGTCGAAACTGATATTTCAGAGTTCTCGCTTTGAAACCAAAAGAGTTTTACATTGATGGGATTAAAAAGCTTGTAAATAGATGGAAGTCATAGATAATCAGGGAAAGTACATTGATGATTAAATTTCAATTAAGAATAACATTTGATCACTTGTTTTCTTTATTCAAAATTCGGACAGAACTTATGGAATGACCTGATAAATAGAATCACTTGGTGTGTTTATTATTGGCATGATGACCCGCCCGAAATACAACAAAATGTATTTCAACACATGAGTTCATGTCAAATATAAAAACAGAAATATAAAAGTATAAAATATAATATAAAAACAGAAATAAAGAATAACTGTTTCCGAATGTAAGTACAAACCTAAGGAAGGGGTGAGTTGATAGAATCGATTTTAGTATTAAAATTTTTGACCCCGGAGGAATGAAAGGTAAAGTTGGTATCGGTAGGATTTGAATTTAGACTATAAGTCGGAAGAAATATCGTATGGCAATTTGTCCAACATGTAATAAATCTGCAAAAAAAAAACCAAAAAAAAAAACATGAATCCAAGCCGACCGTAGTTACGATCTATAGATTTCAGGGACCATCTTACTCCACTTCACCACTCTGCTAACGTACAGGCCATCGGGAACTTGTCATTTCTGGACAAGATACAAGGCAATATCATAATGGCTCCTGATTTACGTTCCTTGTTCTATTTCCACCGTTATCAGCTTTACGTCTCAATACTCCGGGGTCGATAAAGTGAAGTGCCAATTTAGTACTTGGATCGATTGCATTAACTCACCCTTCTATAGGCTTTGTACTTTGATACGGAAACAATTATTTATATTTCTGTTTTTATATTTTGTTGTATAACGGGAGGGTCGTCATGTCAATATTTAAAGATCCGCACTGATTCTAGTCACTTGTTTTATTGCTGTTGTTATTATTATGATAATTTGAATTGAAATATGCCGGCTGCTTGTGTATTATCGATAGTGTTCAAATAACTTCGATCAACTAATCCTACAGCAGTTCTCTCCTCTATTGTATTTTTAGATTATAAACTGACACAGCGAAAATTTTAGTCTATTCATTCCCGTTTGTTTCAGAATCGATCGATCATACTGAACTCAGCACATCAGGGATATGACTGTGTGGCTTATGCAAGAAATCGTTATTATGTGGTAGCGAAGCCAGTCAGCAGAGTGGCGCAGTGGAAGCGTGCTGGGCCCATAACCCAGAGGTCCGTAGATCGAAACTACGCTCTGCTAAGGGGACTGTTTTTCTCGTTTTTTGTTGTTGTTGTTTTTTTTCGCTTTTTCTTTTTTTCAGCTCTTTACCTTCTGACTTGAAATACTGCCGTGGACGACTTTGCTTGTTTTCCTTGTTCAAATCCCACCTTTATCAACTTTACGTTTCAATCCTCCGGAGTCGATAAAATTTAGTACCAGTTTAGTAGTTGGGTCGACTATATCAACTCATCTCTTCCATAGGCTTTATATCTGGCAGGCGTAAAGTGGATCGAATCCACTTCACGCCTGCCAGGTTCCTATATCTCTGTTTTTATATTTTGTTGTATCACGGGAGGGTCGTCATGTCAATGTTCAAACACCCACACTGATTCCATTCACTTATTTTATTGCTGTTATTACTATGATAATTCGACTTGTGTATTATCGATAGTGTTCAAATAACTTCGATCAACTAATCCTACAGCAGTTCTCTCCTTTGTTGTATTTTAGATTGTAAACTGACACAGCGGAAGTTTTTGTCTGTTCATTCATGTTTGCTTCACAACCGAGCGATCACATTGAACTCACCACATGGCGGATATGGCTTTGTGACTTAGGGAAGAAATAGTTATTATGGTGAAACGAAAACAGTCAGCAGAGTGGCGCAGTGGAAGCGTGCTGGGCCCATAACCCAGAGGTCCGTAGATCGAAACTACGCTCTGCTAGGTAGCCATTTTGTTCGTTTTTTCTTAAAATTATTATTTTTTTTTGTCTTCTTTCAGCCCTTTACCTTCTTAGTTGTTTTTCGTCGTCGATAAAATAAAGTAAAATTCAAGTATAGGGGTCAGTGGTATCGACTTACCCCCTCACCCACTCCCCACAAAATTGCTGGCGTTGTGCCTATGATGTAGCCTTGTATCTCATGCAAGAAATCATTTCTATCTCTAATCAGCCGAACTTCTGCAGAGTGGCGCAGTGGGCGCGTGTTGAGCCTATAACCCAGAGATCGAAACTACTCTCTGCTGAGCAGTTTTAGTTTTTTGGCAAATTTATTTGGGCGTCGGACAAATGCTTAATGGCCGTTCTTCCATCTCTTTACCATCTAAGCTCAAATCCCACCATGATCGACTTTACTTCTCGTCCCTTTAACAACGATATAATAAAGTAAGAGTCACGTATTGGAGTCAATGGTATGTTTCATGCCAAAATTCCACACACTACATTTTCCCTACACCTTCTCCGCATACACATATCTTCTCAAGCTGCTTGTTGTCCACTTTTAACATTGGGCTGTTACAATAAGGCTCTCTAATAATAACAACAATACAAGAAGTGAATAGAATCAGTGGTTGTGTTTATCAGTGGCATGATGACCCACCCGAGATACGACAAAATATGTTTCAACACACGAGTTCACATTAAACCAAATATTAAAACAGAAACAATGATAGGTAAAGTCGATCTCATTTCTTATTTCTTTATTGCCTACAAGGGGCTAAACAAGGACAGACAAACGGATTAATCGATTACATCGACCCCAGTGTGTAACTGGTACTTAATTTATCGACCCTGAAAGGATGAAAGGCAAAGTCGACCTCAGCGGAATTTGAACTCAGAACGTAACGGCAGACGAAATACCGCTAAGCATTTCGCCCGGTGTGCTAACGTTTTTTATTTCTTTATTGCCCACAAGGAGCTAAACATAGAGGGGTCAAAGAAGGACAGACAAAAGGGATTAAGTCGATTACATCGACTCCAGTGTGTAACTGGTACTTAATTTATCGACCCCGAAAGGATGAAAGGCTAACGTTTCTGCCAGCACGCAGGTAAAGTCGATCTTGGGGCCGGATTTGAACGCAGAAGGGAAAGTGGCAAAAGAATTGCCATGAAGCATTTATTTGACACACACAAAATAAATAAATGAAGCTAGTTAGCAGAACTTCTACTGCGCCACTCTGCTGGCTAGTTGGGCTGCCACACAATAATGATTTCTTGCATAAGCCACAAAGACATCTCCGTGATGTGGTGAGTTCAATGTGATCGATCGATTGGGAAACAAACAGGAATGAATAGACTAAAACTTCCGCTGTGTCAGTTTATAATCTAAAAATACCACAAACAGAGGTGAGAACGACTGTAGGATTAGCTTATCGAAGTTATTGATCATTATCGATAATACACAAGCAACGGGCATACTTCATTGTGATTTGTCTTAAGTATATAGTATATGACTCAGCTCGCATAGACTGGTATACAGACTGATATACATACATATATATACATACATACATACATACATACATACATGCATGCACACGTGTGTATGCATGTACGTATGTACATACGTACATAGGTATATGTGTGTGTGTGTGTGTGTTTTAAATGCTTTCACATACGCAACATTCATTCCATCATTTTACTGACATTCCTTCTCAAACACGGAATTCATTTTCCTGTTTTGATTCGCTCCCACCTTCCTATTCCCACGTGGCCCACACATTTCCTGTCACTTACCCATCCGTCCTGTCTGCCGCACGTTGGTCTGGTTGGATTTAACATTGGTTGTAGTGGAGGAAAAAATAAAATAAAATAAAAAGTTTTAGGGCAAGTGACCAAGAGATTTTGTTACATCCTACCAGCCTTCGTCCTCCCGCTCCCCACTTTCTCCGTCACGTTCTAGGGGAATTAATTCATATCCCCTATCTTTCTCCTGACCCTTCTATCGTCAGATTCTGCCGGAATTAGTCCTGCTCATCCCTTTAATCAGCCCACAACACCCGTAACAACTAGCCTGCCGCCATCGCCTCCTTCCCCCAGTCAAGCTCCACCGACAGTGTTAATGCTGTTCACCGGGCTCTCCCCTCTACCTCAATCGCTAACCTGCCCTTCCTCCCCTTATTCACACTGCCACTCCCGTTACAGCCAACCTACCTCCATTGCCTCCGGCACCTCATTTAGGTTCCACAAGATCTGCAATCAAAAGACTTCGAAACTAGGAAAAGGTGAGTTTTTATTAAGGAACAGTAGGTGCAAACTGATCATATTGCAGTTATTTACCTCGCTTGTCTTCGTTTTCTTTTGTATAGATTTAAAAGACATTTAGTGGGAATTTTTGTCTAGTAATTACTTGGATAATCACAGATGGTTGCGTGGTAAGAAATTTGCTTCTCAGCCACATGTTTCCGGGTCCAGTACCACTGAGTTGGACCTTGAGCAAGTGTCTTCTATTATAACCTCGGGCTGGCCAAAGCCTTGTGAATGGATTTGATAAACGGAACCTGAAGCTTGTCGTGTGTATATATATATATATATATATATATATATATATATATATATATATATATATATATATATATGTGTGTGTGTGTGTTTCTGTGTTTGTACTCCCCGCCCCCATCGCTTAACAACCAATGTTGGTGTATTTACGTCCCTGAAAACTAGCGGTTCGGCAAAAGAGACCGATAGAATAATTACTAGGCTTACAAAGAATAAGTCCTGGGGTCGATTTCTTCGATCAAAACCCTTTAAGGCGGTGCTCCAGCATGGCTGCAATCAAATGACTGAAACGCATAAAAGAATAAATGAGTATGTAAGACCTCCCTCGGTTTGTGTTTGATATGTGGAACAGTCCTTTGACGTGTTTTATTTGGGCCATTTTGATGATGTTAAAAATCGACATAACAGTATCACTTCTCTCTTTTTCTCTCACTTCCTGTCTCTCTATATATGCATATGTATCAAAACAGGAGACTGGTAAAAAGTTTTGATAGTCTTTATTCACCATTACACATGTTTCATTTGCTAATAGGAATTACGAAATTGTAACTGGAGGAGAAACATGTAAGATATCTCCTATTAGAAATTCTTCAGACAGAGAATCAAATCATGCAAAATGTACATTTGGATGAAGCGTTTATATATAGCTTATAGAACATCTACAAACGGATTTGGAATACTGGAATAAGAATATCTGCTTCAAGAAGACACAGCTTGGATTTTAACCCAATCTGTTTAATATACATGTATGTATGTACGTACGTGTGTGTGTCAATCAGTCTTAGTCTTGCCAGTTAAGGAGCGTAGGCTTTGTTGAAGAAGACTAATAAACCCCCCTAATACCCGTTACTTTTCTCAGTTGGCTCTACAGACCGAAACGCCTAGCCCATATTAAACCAAAAATTTCGATTAACTGATCTCAAGAAGGTTATCTCCCCTGAGGTTTTATTATATTTTTTTTGTCTTAAACATTTCTTGGGGGAATTTTTGTCTACTACTGCTTGGATAATTTTAGTTGCTCTGAGTTTCTGATTTGTTTAGACTCTGCGAAAAATGCATTTGCACAGCAAAAAACAGTTTTAAGCCATCTAAATATTAACATTTTATTATTTTTATTTCGAGAGTCATTAGTATTAAAGTTGTTTAATATGTTTTTGCTGCAGATGGCTCTATAGGAATTTAACTCGTCAAAGTACAGTTATGACGTGTTATATAATATAGACAGACGGGCACTTTCTATACAGAATAGTTTTGAAAAAAAAAAATAATAAAACATCAAAACTCAGCTTGAACGGGTAGAATTTATGATCCAGTTAGAGCCAATTCCCCTTCGTCGCTCCAAATCGTCTGCAAGTATATTTTACTAAATCAATAAATAACTTATATAATGCAGTGTAGATGAATACCCTCTTTCTCCTTGTTAACGATGCATTCCATGTGTACTTTTAACTGGACTAGTTTTTTGTTATTGTTTTTAATATCGAGAGTTGCTTTTTATTTTTATATATAAATAGTTGATTTACAAGGCTCAAAGTATTTTCTTTTGATGAGTAAATATTAGACTTTACTTCAAATATATCGGATTATTTTGTTGTATATGTCATCATGATAGCAGCCATTAACATCATCATTAACACCATCAGAAGGTGGGGGGAGTTAATATTACCGCGGAGTTAGAATATTTAGGTCTGTGTGATTTCATAACCTGGTGTAAACAGTTTCACTCCTACTACCATTGCTTTTACAACTGTGACTAATACCCCCGCCACTTGTTCCTTACCCCCACCAAAAAAAACATGAAAATACTCGCGGAGTTAGAATATTCACGTATCTGTGATTTCATAACCTGGTGTAAACAGTTTCACTCCTACCACCACTGCTTTAACAACTGTGACCACTACCCCGCAACACCACTACCGCCACCACTTATTCCTTACCCCCACCAAAAAAAAAAAAACATGAAACATAAACTCGCGGAGTGATACAGTCTGTTCCGTTTACAAACATGGAGTCGTACGTGATCTGTTGGTGTTTCTTGTAAAGGACAGAAAAAAATCCTTTTAACGTCGTCGAAGCTGACCCGACATCTTGCCCCCTATTTTTGACACCTTACCTTCGAGTGTATGTTGTTTTCATTATTCTTTTGTAAAAGCGACGTTTTCTTTCGCCTCTGTTTGCCATAACACGATTCTTTCCAATAACCTTAACTTTTTGCTTACAAAAACCTCAAAACAAAATTTTATACAAAAACAAATTCTTTTATTTTTGTATTGAAAATCAGAAAAAAAAAAAAAAAAATTTCCTATGCCAAGTTTAACTATGATGGTTAATCCTTAAATTTTGTTTTCTAAAGAAGCCCGTCATACTCATATATTTATTTATATATATATGTGTGTGTGTATATGTTTGTGTGTCTGTGTTTGTGCCACCAGCATCGCTTGACAACCGATGCTGGTGTGTTTACGTCCCCCGTAACTTAGCGGTTCGGCAAAAAGAGACCGATAGAATAAGTACTAGGCTTACAAAAGAATAAGTCCCTGGGTCGATTTGCTCGACTAAAAGGCGGTGCTCCAGCATGGCCGCAGTCAAATGACTGAAACAAGTAAAAGTAAAAGAGTAAATCTTGCAAAAGAAAAACAAATTATAACAACACCAACAACTCTTGTTTTTATTCATCTAAATAATTCTAAAAATGTTTATTTTTATACATTCTGGAACTAAATTAAAATGTTAAAAATATCACCAAATTTATCGGGAATAATAGTATTAGAAAATACTAAAAATTCGTTTTGAGTATGATTAATCTGCATGTGTTATTGTTTTGAATATAAAATCTTAGTGTGACATCTTTAGTGAATCAATTTACTTAGTATTTCCTAATTGGGAGGCCCATCGAGAGTCGTTTCAGCCGTGACCATCCTGTCATATATTTTGGACGGTGGAGCTGGACGACAGTCAGCCCTACCCCACAAAAACCGAGCTCCATCTTTTGGGCTACCTTGTTCGATGTGTCCTCACTTCGTTGTTTTGTTTTCAAAGACAGTAGGGTATATCATGATGGAGATTTGATTGCTATTTCTAGCAGGTTGAGTTACCCCTTAAACATTTCTTTTCCTTGTTGCTCATTCTCTATCAATGCTTATGTGTCTGTCATTCAATGGGTTAAACGGATGTTTATATATATATATATATATATATATATAATATTAGGGACAAAATCCCAAATTACAGGTAAAGACTCAAAATCAATTTATAAAAAATTAAAATAAGCTTTACAGAGTAAAATATATATAAATATATAGTTTTAGGGAGAAGAACCAAGGTTAAAACTATATATATATATATATATATGTGGGTTTGGTGATGCAGTCAGGAAAATAGAACACACACGCACACAGTCATATGTGTCTGTGGATGCATGTAAGTATTTATCTATCAATGGGGCACTTGTTAATCCCCTCCTAATTGTTGTGTTTTAGTTAACTCTGTGGGCATGTTAGCTTTAATTTCTACCTAACAACAACGACGACAATGTTGTATATGGATATTTCTGTGTATATTTATGTTGATCTGTTTATTTATATTTTTGTATACACTGACATCAAAACATGCAAATACATCCTTCCAGTTAAAAAAAAAGAGAGTAGTGCAGTTAAAGAAAGATAACTCGACTTAAATACTATTGGCTGCAGAAAGGTGACATGCACTTCTTCATATATGTTCAGTATCACAAATAAGTAATACGAGATGATACATTGCTTAAAAAGTTTGGCTGATTATTATGTAGATTAGCCCTTATATGTTTGTGTTGTGTCCTGGTGTAGAAAGGTAACATAATTTATGTTGAGTCATAAATATTAAATCATATGTGATAATAGTTTACTTTGCAAGTTCAAGAAGTTTAGTCGTTTATTTTGGAGATTAACTCTTATATATATATATATGTACCGGTGTAAGGATTTCAAGCTATCTCCCGGTAGACTGAAGTTGATTTCAAATTACCGGGGGTGAGGGGCTGACCTGAAACCGATTTCAAATTACCCCCGCGCTGTACACATAACCCCACTCAATGATTTTGCTAATATAATAAATTCTAAGACTTACAACTACTGATACTCTTATAACATTAAACACGGATTATATTCGAGATTGTTATGGAAATAAGATAAACATATTAGATTCTTATGATGCCCCCGAAAAAAAAAAACATATCGAATATCAGAGATTCTTCGTTTTTTTTTTTTTTTAATAAGAACATTATATTTTTTGTTTATGAAAAAGGGATTTGGATTAGAATACTTTTTTTTTCTGTAGATATGTAACAGATGGATGTTGTTTCTAGTGGACTTAGTTGAGTTGACAGAATATAACGATAAGAAATTGATTTGAAGAACGATATGTATTTTATATATAAACCGAAATTTATTTACACACTTTAAATTGGTGGTAAATTTTTTTGCCACAAACGTCTGCAACAGTGTAACAACCTGTGCGGCGTTCCATAAAATGTCCTCTCGAATTAGGTCTTTGAGAAGAACTTTATTTCTAATATTGAACTGCTGTTGCTCGTGTTTTTTTGTTATTGTATTGTTCTTTTTGAACGGACTGAGCTATTGTAATAATACTAAAAGCAGCCATTCTGGATATGCTTCTTTCAAACTTCTTCAGCTCAAGTAACAAAATGAAATCTCTGACTTTCTCTTTCATATACAAATGTACATCACGCATACACACACATAATAAACACCAACACATACATTTAATGGGTGAACCCATTATCTCCCTTGATGCAAACTTGAAATTATTGATTATACATTTTGTTTAGTAATTATATTTGTAAGTTAGGGCGGCGAGCTGGTAGAATCGTTAGCATGCCGGGCGAAATGCTTAGCGGTATTTCGTCTGCTGTTACGTTCTGAGTTCAAATTCCGCCGAGGAATTTCATCCTTTCTGGTTCGATTAAATAAGTACCAGTTACGCACTGCGGTCGATGTAATTGACTTAATCCCTTTGTCTGTCCTTGTTTGTCCCTTCTATGTTTAACCCCCCTGTGGGCAATAAAGAAATATATATATATGTAAGTTACAAAACTGTGCAAAACTTCCTCTTTAACAAGAGTGCTTGGTCCACCCCTACTCCAGTTGCCACAGCTCTTATTTTTGGCTAAGTGGGCTGGAGTATTGAGAAATGAAGTGTTGTGCTCAAGGACACACAGCATGCTACCTGGTCCAGAAATTGAGGCCACAGCTTAAAGATTGTTAACCAACTACTAGAGAATTTGCTTTCACGTCAGTCAGATACTGGAATGAAGGAAATCAACTAAAATCCTCAGCCAAACATGTGGCTCCATGCCAATGCAAGAAATCATTAATAGACCAATGGAAGGGGTAAAAGAAATGACTGGTATGGTTGAGTGCCAATGTGTGATGAAAGAAAGGCAGACAGAGGCTTTACAATGTTTGTATTTACATCATTCGGAAACATTATGCTTGATGTTCTTTGAATGATGATTTACGTCATCTACGAATTTAAAAATATAATTCTTGATGGTTTGAATTCCTGTCTTGCCAAAATCAGATTTACCCTTCATGATTCTATGGATTGCTAAAGTAGCTGCTACGCCTAAATAGGGGAAGATCAAGACATTCATTGTACTACATGAAATTGGACTTGTGCCTAAGGTGGGAGGGGTAGTGGGGGAAGGTTATCTTATCATAATGGTTGAAAATAAATATCAGAAAATATGTCCAAGGAAAGAATTCCAGAGAGTACATTTACAAGGGAGTAAGGACCGGGCTCAGCAGTTTTTACTGAGATGGGAGTTAGCATAGTACAGGGTGGGGGAAAGGGAGGGGTGAGATGTTTTGTACCTCGACCAATGCTTTTAGAAGTTTGGAGTATACACTGTGGTGTATTTAGCCATTTCCCTTCCACCATCAACTTTACAATCCATATTTTTCAAATATAATTTCTGTGTATGTATATATATATATATATATTTATATATTTTTTTTATTTATGCGCCCTTCTAAAGCCTAGCCAGGTTCATGGGCCCGGTTTCTCGGTTTCTATGGCATATGTGTTCCCCCTAGCTGGACGGGACGCCAGTCCATCGCAGCGTTACTCAAGAAACAGGAAGAAAGAGTGAGAGAAAGTTGGGGCGAAAGAGCACAACAGGGGTCGCCTCCAGCCCCTGCTGGAGCTTCGTGGAGCTTTGTGTTTCCGCCCAATAAACACTCACAATGCCTTGTCTGGGAATCGAAACTGCGATCCTCCAACTGCAAGACCACTGCCCTAACTACTGGGCCATTGCGTCTCCACAGACACACACACACACACACACACACACACACACACACATATGTTTGTACACACACTCTCTTATTCTGTTTAGCTAAAACATTGATACAACAAATTCACAGGGAATGGACAGGATTCTGTGACATTCATGTTTTTCTCAAAGGTAAAATGGTTTCAACAGATGACAGCCAAAACTACAACTATGACAACTACCACCATCTACAGGGGTATCTCAAAACATTTGTTTATGTATTAGACACAATAGTACTAAATGTATTTGTTTACTTAGGTTATCACCATTAGATACATTATCACTCTAGCCTACACCTACTATTTTATTTACCTAAATCATATGTATGTGTGTATATATATATATATATATATATATATATATATATATATATAGCCAGATCACTCACAAGTGCTACTGGCACTCTGTAATTATGTAATCTGGTATAACCTGTTGCATGATGGGCTTGCTGGGGAATAAACCGGTTGCTCATTTATGCTTGCCTGGTTAGAGGCTTGTTTGGAGAATGAAAAACAAAGTCAGCCTTGGAGTAAAAAGAATGCAACTGACACAGATTAAAATGCCATGAAATATTTTCTTTTAACACACCAACTTTTTGTAACAATGCACACATGCATGCACACTTGTTGGGTTTCAATATATTGTTCATTCTTCAAATTTCATTCACAAGGCTTTGGTCAACTTGAAGCCATTGTAGTAGAACACTGTTGCTCAAATGGCTGTGTGTTGGGATGGAACCTAAGTGCATGTAGTTAAAAAATTAATTTCTTAATCACGTGCCTATGCAGGCATTAGTTCATTATTTCTTTTGCATAGGTCAACTCAGGCAGGTATTGTAAGCTGTTTGCTTCTTAACTGCATAGCTTTGGATTTACTCTCACTGTGTGGCACATTGGGCAAATATCTTCTACTGTAGCCCCCAAGCTGGCTAAAGTCTTGTGAATGGATTTTGATAGATGGAAACGGAGCCTGTTGTGTGTGTGTGTGTGTGCTACTGTCTCTGTGCTTTGACTCCATGTGATAGTTGTGAAATGAGTAGCACTATCATGCAACCAGTGTCCTTTATTTCCAGTCTCCCATGAAAATATGTCTGGGTCATAGAAAATATTAAATATAGAACTGTAAATATTACCATGTTTGGAATTAGGTCAGGGTTGATCATAGGGAGAGCATCCTGCTGCAGAAAATCTGCTTTGACAAATTCCGTCTGACCCATGCAAGTATGGAAAAGTGGATGTTAAAATTAAAATAATGTCTGTGATGATGCGGAGGATAATGAACACAGCTGACCAGGAAAACTATGCACAAAGTGCAATATATGTCGACTATCCTTGTTATCTTTCATTTCTTTCTCTACACAGTGTCTGACCCGGTTTTTTAAGCCTCTCCACCGAAGATTCTTTGAAGAGTTGATGGAGCAGCACTAGAAGATGTCGTTAGCACCAAAACTTGTGTGTCATGTTAACAGGATCCACTATATATCACTCACCTCTCTACTCCTTTCACCGAGGGCAGCAGCTATCAAAACATCACAACCCAGTATGTCTGTTGTTTCCACAACATTTCTTTCTCCTAAACTGTTTCTGTTTTAAATGCTTCGGATAAGAAAGAATCTTGTGTGTCATTATCTGTCTCACTTTCTCTCATCATCATCATCATCATCATCGTTTAACGTCCGCTTTCCATGCTAGCATGGGTTGGACGATTTGACTGAGGACTGGTGAAACCGGATGGCAACACCAGGCTCCAGTCTGATTTGGCAGAGTTTCTACAGCTGGATGCCCTTCCTAACGCCAACCACTCAGAGAGTGTAGTGGGTGCTTTTACGTGTCACCCGCACGAAAACGGCCACGCTCGAAATGGTGTCTTTTATGTGCCACCCGCACAAGCCAGTCCAGGGGCACTGGCAACGATCTCGCTCGAAAATCCTACAGGAGCCAGTCAGGCGGTACTGGCAACGGCCACGCTCAAAATGGTGCATCTCATGTGCCACCCGCACAAGAACCAGTCCAGGGGCACTGGCAACGATCTTACATCATCATCATTTAACGTTCATTTACCATGCTGGCATGGGTTAGACGGTTTGACCATTGCTGGCAAGCAGGGCACCAAGTTCCAGTTTGATTTGGCTTGGTTTCTATGGCTGGATGCCCTTCCTAACACCAGCTACTTTACAGTGTGTGCTGGGTACTTTTTATTTACCACTGACCTAGGTAACAGAAAATATTAACTACATCTGCTTGTTTTGAAAAAAAATGATTTTGCTTAACCCTTTTGTTCCCATATTTCTGTGTTTCAATTAATTTTGTAATTAATGAAGAGTTTAGTAAAGTAACTTTGTCATTTATTAATCTGGTGTTTGGGACATTAATTAACATGAAAATTTTGATGGAAGGTTTTAGTTTAGATCACTTTAAAACAAAAAACTTGTATCATAGCACTCACTCTCACTGTTTCCCACAATTGTTTACATATATACAAGCATATATATATGTATGTATGTATGTATGTATGTATATATATCATCATCATTCTTCATATAGCAAAATATCAGTGCTTCTCCCTTTACCTCAAAAAAAGAAAAACCGCCAGCTCTCATGAGTAATTTCTTTTTTCTCTTCAGTTTTTCCAAATGTACTTCCTGTATCGAGCAGCTGTACTTCCAAGTTACTGAACTGTCAACTGAGTACATCAGCTTTATTATACCGCTTCAGCAGTGGTAGTGGTAGCAGTGGCAGCAGTAGTGGTGGTGACAACAACAACAACAAAGACAACGTCACCGGTGAGGGCAGCGGCGCCAGTGGGACCATTGGTCAAAGTGGCAGTGGTAGTGGCCGTAATGGAAGTGATGTGCACGGCAGCAGTGGCAAGAATCGTGGGGATAGAGTTGGACCCAGTGGTGCTGGTTCTTCTGGTGGTGGAAGTACCACCGGTGATAAGAAAGGAAATCAGTTGTGCTGCCCCAAATGTGGAGACCCTTGTACACACGTTGAAACATTTGTATGTAAGTAGTATCTCTAATTCACCCTCTTCCTCTCTCTCTCTCTCCCTTCCTCTCTATCTTCTATTTATCTTCCTTTGTTTACCTCCTCTTCCTCATCATCATCATCATTGTCGTTTTAACATCCACTTTTCCATTCTTGCATGGATCAGAGGATGTTTATTGAGGTAAACTTTCTATGGTGGGATATCCTTCCTGTTACCAACCCTTACCTGTTTTCCAGCAGAATAATGTTTCTCTCTGGCAAGGCATAATTTCACAGAAAAATATATAAAAAAAAACCCCCAAACAACTGGCACTGCTTGCTCATGAAGTTAATGCGCAAGTGGATGAGTATTTCACAGACAGGTATACTCTTTACGTAGTTCACAAAAAGATCCAGCATGACACAGAGTACGACAAGGCTCACCCTTTGAAATACAGGTACATCTCTTTCTTTACCAGCTGAGTGGACTGGAGCAATGTGAAATAAAGCTTCTTGCTGAAGGACACAACGCGTGGCTGGGAATCGAACTCGTGACTGTAAGATCGTGTGCCGAATACCTCAACCACTAAGCCGCGTGCCTTCACTTTTACAGAATATGGGAAATGAGAGACACTGTATAATGGAACTGATCATTTACAGCTTCTATGCAATGTCAAGACAAGCAGACACACACATGCACACGATAGATCTTTTTCCATTTCTGTTCATCAAATCCATTCTCAAGGATGCAATCAACTTGGAGCTACAGCAGAAGACACTTGCCCAAGGTGCCATGCTGTGGATCTGAACCGGAAACGATGCATTTGAGAAGCAAACTTCTTAACCACACAGCCACATTTGTACAACAAAGTGAATTGGCTGAATTGTTAGAGCATTAGATCAAATACTTTGTAACGTTTGTTCCAACCCTCTGCACTCTGAGTTCAAATACTGTTGAGGTCAACTTTACCTTTTTCTAATAAATCTTCTCAGCATTCATCTCTGATGTGAGTTTTACTCTAACAAACATACATGGTGCCAGCACAGATGCATTTTGCTTGGCACCAGCACAGATGCTTTTTACCTGCTTTCAGCATCAGTGCTTTTAATGTGGCACTAGTACAGATGCTTTTTGTGTGATACCATCATCGGTGCATTTTACTTGGAACCAGCACAGGTGCATTTTACTTGGCACCAGCTCAAATGCTTTTTGCGTGGCATCAGCATCAGTGCTTTTTATGTGGCACCAACCTGCACCAGTATATTAATGGTTAATAATGTTTTGACTTTTTTTTAATTTTCTTTTATTTTTTTTCAGCTTCAACCAGGTTTGTGAAATGTGAAAAATGCCATCATTTTTTCGTGGTCTTGTCCGAAACGGATTCAAAGAAAAGCTTTAAAGAAAGCAAAGAAGAACGCCAAGGTCCAGCTCGAAGTCCTCCACCTGCACCTAAAAAGGCCAGTAACCTCTTTTATTTGTCTCCCTCACACTTCTTTTTATTTGTTTTTTTTTCTTTTTATTTTCTTGGTGTTTGTATTTATGTTTGTGCCTTTGTTATAAGGAGTTGTGATTTACTGAAGAGCAGTTCAAGAGATTAAAATTTGTTTGATCCATAGTGTTTGTTGTAATTCAAATTGAAGCTCAATAGCTTGCTAGGTTGAGCACGAGGCTAAGCAGAAAAAATGTCTGAGAATGTTAGATGGCCTCCATGCTCATTAGACTCACTAGAAATATAAAAAAAGAGGGGAGAAAGAGTATGAGTGTAATGTGAGAAGTAGAATGAAAGAAAGGAGAGGATGATAGAAGAAATAATTGAAGAAAGACAATGAAAGTTACAGGTTGGTTAATGCTTTGAACACACATGGTGGACAGCAATAAGAATGGGTGATGGTAAGAAAGAGAGAGATTGAGTTGATAAAGAGTGGTGTAGGGAGAGAGTAATTGGCTCTGTAATGACCATATATGTATATCATCATCATCATCATTTAATGTCTGTTTTCCATGCTGGTATGGGTTGGATGGTTCAATAAGAGCTGACAAGCCTGAGGATAAAAGCTTCCTCAAAGATATTTTGACTTTTGTCTGTTTCCCAATATTAATTTCTGGCTCAGGCACAATGTCACACCTTTTTTGTGGGAGGTTACGTTTGATTAAATCAACTCCAGAGTTTGATTGGTGCTTTATTTTATTAACTGAAAAAGGATGAAAGGCAAAGTTGACCTCATCAGGATTTGAACTCAGAACATAGAGGGCTTGTAACCAAAAACTACTAATCATTTTGTCTTATAATTTTGCTAATACACCACCCTTGTCTGTTTTTTCAAAATTACATTCTAATGTTGGTTTGTTCTTTCTCCATTTCAGATCTATGACTATCTGGATAAATATGTTGTTGGCCAGGAATATGCCAAGAAGGTCCTTTCTGTTGCTGTCTACAACCATTACAAACGGATCTACAATAACCAACCTCCACCGTCTCCCTCGGCATCTAAAAGTAACCAGGAAGTAGCATCCACGGTGGAGAATTCTCGGCAGTTTCCCAATACATTCACCCCAAGAGGTAAAAACTGACTAAAATTATGCACTTATCTTTCCTCTCTGTTTCTCTTTCTCTCTCTGTGTCTGTCTCTATTTCTTGGGTCCTGGATTAGCTTTGTGGTTAAGAAGTTGATTTCCCAATCATGTGGTTTCAGGTTCAGTCCCACTGTATGGCATCTTGGGCAAGTGTCTGCTGTTATAGACTTAGGCTGATCAACCAGTTGAAAGTGAATTTGATAGAGTAAACTATACAAAGCCAACACATGCATACACACACACACACACACACACATATATCAATATTTTATATTTAAGCATTCATAATATATACATTTACATATTTATACAAGCATACACACATATATACGTATATATACAAACCTACACTGTCCTTCCTTACTTTTCTCATTACTCACTTCCTCTCTTTCTGTTACTGAGAATAGAACTTGGCTATTCATGTTTGCTCTCTTGTCTTTTTTATTTTTTTTTATTTTAGTAGATTTATTACAAATTGCTGTCACTGGTAGTGCTTTGGGCCCAAGTCTACAACAACAACAGCAGCAGCAGCAACAACAGCAGCAGCAGCAACAGACCCAACAGCAGCAAACCCGTGAGGGTGCACATGGCTCTGGTGTCCTTGATTCGAACTCCTATGATTTCAAATTAGAGAAAAGTAACATACTTATGTTTGGTCCCACTGGTTCAGGTAAAAAAATTCTCTAGATTTGAAACTGGTGGTATCTTAACACTTTAGTGTTTGCATTATTCTGCCAAAATTAATGCTTTTTCATCCACATTGTTTTGAACTAATCATGCATTATCTTGTAGCTATGAAATTTTGATGAGGTAGCTGTTAATTTTTAAAAAATATATTGTAGAGTTGGTGTGAGAGACCAGATTTAGCCAGTTTGAACATAAAACAAGCAGAATACTTTTGGCCGGATATGGCCGGTTTAAATGCTAAAGGGTTAATAGTATCAAACTGTTATATTTACTGTACAATGAGGGTGCTTGACCTAGTGGTTAGGGTGTTGCAGTCACATTTGCAAGACCATGGTTTCCATTCCCAGACTGGGTGGTGTGTTTGTTCTTGAGCAAAATACTTCACCTTACATCGCTCTGTGATAACCGTGACATCTAACGTGCGGACGCTGCGTTTGTACAGGCAATGCTGACTTGATGGAGGGAGTGATCTAATGTACAACACAAACATTTTATCACTGTAAAACGGATAAATCTGTACTGGTTGTTCACCAAGAAATTGAGGAACCATCATTTGCCATTTACGACAGGTAACTCCACAACAGTGTGAGATGTTCAGTAAATCATTGAAATCATTTGAGGAGTTCAGCTCCCTGAATGTCAGTGGTGTTATCTTGCATATGACAAGGCAGGGAGTAAAAATGGTCTAAGACAAAAGGTGCTAATGACTATGGTGGACAGCATGCAAGCCAAACTTTACTTCGTTTAGAATTGTTCAGTTAGCGACAGAATTAAAATGCTAATTTTCAAAGATTGTTCTGTCGTAATGAGGCTGGTACAATGACAGAAATACAAGCAAGAATGTGATTTGAACTTGGAATTAATTTTCAGCAAATAATTAACAAATGATAAATTTAATTCCAAAATATTGAAACTGTCTCAGATGATTGCATTTCACTTTGCAAAAGATTAATTTTGATTGGACATGCTTTGAGAAGACTAAGTACACATTACAGGGCACTTTGTTTTGATAGTTACGGGGCACATTGTTTTGATATTTAGCGCCTGTACTCTAGAATATGATTGTCAGTGACTGTACTCCTGGTGCATTATGGTTAGAGACTATACTCTAGTGTATGGTGGTTAGTGACTGTACTGTTGTCCTGTACTTTTATTTACCCGTTCATTTTGCCCATGCAATAATTCTTCTACAATGAAATATTGTCCATACAGTACCCAGAGTTCTGGGGTACTAAAGCTTTCATGTCAACCTTTAACCCTCTGCACTTTTGTATTTCACAGGTAAAACATTGCTGGCTCAGACAATTGCCAAGTGTTTGGATGTCCCATTTGCTATCTGTGATTGCACCACACTTACTCAAGCAGGATATGTTGGTGAAGATATTGAATCTGTGGTTGCCAAACTTCTCCAAGACAGCAGCTACAATGTAGAGAAAACTCAGCAGGGTACCTATTATTATTATTATTATTATTATTATTATTATTGTCATTTATATCTTTTTTTTCCACAGTTTATTCTCTTCTCATGTATCTATATTGTCTTTTTGTTTTTTTTACTGGTTTCAGTCTTTGGGGGCCCCACCTTGAAGGATTTAGTTGACCATATCAACCCCAGTACTTATTCTGCCAGTCCTTTTTTTGCCAAATTACTAAGTTATGAGGGCATAAAATCTCCACTCCTGTTAAGTAAGCTTTATCCCTGTTTATTTCTAGGAATCATATTTCTTGATGAAGTGGATAAAATTGGTAGTGTTCCAGGCATCCATCAACTGAGAGATGTTGGAGGAGAGGGAGTTCAGCAGGTAAGATTTTGGTGGCTGTTTCTTCTAGGGTTTTCTTCAGTTTGTTTGAGTTATCATGGGTGTTATGGTGCTAAGGCATCAATAATAATAATACATAAAATAACAATTGTATAACCTGTATAAGTATGCGAGTGTATGTAGTGGGTAGCGATTTTCTTCACTACTTCAGGGAGTGACGACCCTGCCTGCCACAAGTCCTGGGCTCAGCTGGCTCCGGCTGACAGTAACTGATTTGGGTTCCTATCCAGGGTTGCGGAAAGAAGACAACCTTCAAAGAAATCTGGAGTGGAGCCCTGTAGGCGGTTTAGTGTTCAACTTGACACTCTTCTGGCAGCTCCTACAACCAAGCTGGTGCCAAACGTAATGCTCTGCACTCCTTTGGACTACGTCAGCAAGGTCGAGAGAGGAATCCTGACGATTGGGCTACCCAGGATTTTCTTACATCTAGCCCAGGCCTGCACAAAACTCTGCGCAACTCCATTGTTTCCCGAGACAAAAGCATGCCAACAACAACAATATATATATATACACATATATATATATATACATATATATATATATATATATATATATATATAAATATATATATATATATATATATATATATGTATATATCAGGCACATGCTGTCAGTAATTAGTCAGGGTAGGCAGTTGGTGAACTTTATGTTGTAAAACACACAAAAAATAAATGAAACATAGGCTTTCAACTGAGTTGGAGGCAGATTTACTTCTGCCTTTATAGTACGTAAAAAAAACGTTGTTGTAGGAATGTACGCAGCACGTGTACTACAGCAGTACTATGCGTAGCTTTAATACTGAGATTGAAAGGCAGGAGAGAATTATGCCTACTTAATCTACAAAAAAAAAAAAAATATTTTGCATTTTATGCATAGTAATCAGAGTAACCTTCATAGTTTTATTGAATTAGATGCATATGTTACCATAAAAGGAAAATGTTACTCTACACTTATAGTGAGTCCTGTAATTTATCACTTTTGGTAAATCGACAAATATCATTATTTAATGTCTACTTTTTCACATTTGCATGGGTTGGATGGAAATTGTTGAGGCAAATTTCCTGTGGCTGGATGCCTTTCCTTTCACCAACCCTCACCTGTGTCCAAGCAAGGTAATATTTCACCAAGGAAGACAGTAAACGAGCAACATTGCTTTATGTTGGTGATGTTCATTTACGATCATCACATGATGATGCAAAGTGAAGTGTACCCCACCACACACATGACAAGCTTGTTTCAGTTTCCATAGATAGTGAAGACTGGTGCAGTCTTCTGTCTAGCCAGCTCCTGTCAAACTGTCCAACCCATGTCAGCATGGAAAGCAGACGATAAATGATGATGATATATATGTAAGCTGGGGCAAACCATTGAATGACCATTGTACATGCATTTTAATGTTCTTTCTGCAGGGTATGTTGAAAATGCTGGAAGGGACTATTGTCAATGTTCCTGAAAGAAACTCTCGGAAACTCCGTGGAGAAACCATCCAGGTGGACACAACCAATATTCTGTTCATTGCTTCTGGTGCTTTCAATGGCCTTGATAGAATTGTCAACAGGAGGAAAAATGAAAAGGTACAGTCTGGATGGAAGTTATTGTATATTCTGAAGAACATGTTTTTTTTCTTCTCCAATTGGCCCTGATCCAGCAGATCTATGATCATAGAACCATCGTACCTAGTGTATCTTGGACTACACTATCCATTATAGCTTTGTATTTTTAAGATGTAAGTTGTAATGTAGGTGTGTGGTGAGTGGAATTTGGCTGCTATTTTTAGCTGCTGCATATACACATGAAACTCAGTGACATGGCCAGCAGATGAGTTTGATTTGCCTGTCTTTCAGCCTCGCCGATATCTCATATTTTGCTCTGATTCATACACCTTACCTAGAGTTCACTATCCTGTCCGTATCATTACAATGTCGTCATATTTAGTTGTTTCCCCCTCGTGTCCGGGCATAATCACTCTATGCTTCTATGATTACCATTCTCTCAAACTGTGTGGAGCAAAATATGAGATATCGGCGAGGCTGAAAGAAAGGCAAATTAAACTCATCTGCTGCCCATGTCACTGAGTTTCATGTGTATATTCAGCAAGAGAGAAAAATATCATATAATTGTATTTAAAGATTACAAATTGCATACTTTATGACTCAATCTATTTATATATCTATACACACACACACATACACTCTTGCTTTGTAGATGACATTGTGAAAAGATCACTGAATTCAGTTATTGACTTATTGATCTGTGTTTTATTTATTTCAACTTTGACCTTTCAGTATTTGGGTTTTGGAGCTCATTCTGTGAGTCAGGGTCGACGTGCAGCCACCGCCTCCGACATGAAGAACCAAAGCGAGAGCAACAACACTGCTGCAGATAACGAGGAACGCGATGCATTAATCCGTCAGTCAGAAGCACGGGATCTGATTGAGTTTGGTATGATCCCGGAATTTGTGGGTCGCTTCCCCGTTGTCGTACCATTCCACAGTCTCAACGAGGATATGCTGGTACAGATCCTTACAGGTCCACGTAATGCACTCATTCCGCAGTACATGGCTCTCTTCAGAATGGACAATGTAAGTAAAGTTTTTCTGGCTCAGTCTTACACAATTATTACTGCCATTCTTATCTGTAATCATCATCATCATCGTCGTCGTTTAACGTCCGCTTTCCATGCTAGCATGGGTTGGACGATTTGACTGAGGACTAGTGAACCAGATGGCTACACCAGGCTCCAATCTGATTTGGCAGAGTTTCTACAGCTGGATGCCCTTCCTAACGCCAACCACTCCGAGAGTGTAGTGGGTGCTTTTATGTTCCGCCGGCATGAGGGCCAGTCAGGCGATACTGGCAGCCCATCGAAGCAGTGACAAGGTGTATCACCTTGCTTGAGAAGACCTGTCGAGCTAAGTGAGATTATAGTTATGACCAATACTGATGCCATGTTCAAGAAAACTGGTAGTCTCCAAGACATAAACAAGGTGTGCCTTTTCATTTCTCGCGACAGACTGAAATTCATCATATTGATGTCATCAATACATTTGGTAATTTATTCATGACCCACTAAAGTTTTGCCACCAATACCTGGCACACAACACATATCCATCCATCCATCCATCCATCCATCTTTAATGTCTCCTCTGTGTTGCATACTATGACTAGCTGTAGCTGGAAAAGGCAAAACACTCGATGAAAAATTCTGTAATTCCATAATAGGATGAAGGCATGTGTGGGTGGTAACTCTTTGAACCCCTGCTGCAAGAGGCACCCATCATGGCCACATCTGTGCAAAAGAACATGGCCCCTAGCAGGACTGGAAAGCCACACTCGTGCTGCTTTAAGAGAACAACCAAGTGATGACATTGCTTGAAGTTTCGAAATTCCTTTGTAGCCATTGTGTGTGTGTGTTTTTCCCTTTTTTCTGTTTGCCCACCCTGCATGTGTGTATCATGTTATCTGTGTATCTCATTCTCGTTTTTTTCTGTATTCTCTGTTTACATCTTCATCTCTCCCTTCCTTAACTGACGCTCTCTCCTAAGTCCCCATACTGTCATTGTACTTTTTACTTCAGGTTGATCTTATAGTTGAAGATAATGCCCTGAGAGCCATAGCGCAGCTGGCTTTAGAAAAGAAGACCGGCGCCAGAGGGCTGAGAGCTATAATGGTAAGTAACGTTGCCTTCATTAACAACACAGCATTAATCCTCTAATTAATCAATAAATTAATCCAATGTAGTTTTATCTTGGGCCTGCCAGTGAGGGGCCATTTGTGACTTAGGATGGCCAAGTTTATAGATTACTAAACTATCAGCCAAGAGGTTGGATGTTCATATCCTGTTATCAACCTTCTGTGATGTCTGTGGCTAAGGCACTTAATTCTCAAGTGGTGGTGCTGTCCTTCCAGCTGTAAACAGGCACCACAGCCTAGTAACAATAGACTTCTATTGCCAACAGACCACTGTCATTGTTGTTTCTTTGTTACTAAAACCCCCCGCCACCACAGTCAGTTCTGATTGAGCAGACCTATAATCAAAAGTCTTCCAGCCATGACCATCCCATTTTATTTTTCAGACATTGTGTTTCTAGGACTACACACACACACACACATATATGTATATATATATATATATATATTGTATGCATTATATATAATATATATATTATGATGTGTATAATATCATCATCATCGTCGTTTAACGATGATGATGATGATGATATTATGCACATCATAATATATATATATATATATATTATATTATGATAATAATAATAATTATTTACAATGTTGTTTACAGGAATCCATCCTACTGGAACCAATGTTCCAAGTACCAGGTTCCAATGTGGCATCTGTTCTCATCAGTGACACAGTGGTGCGTGGAGGAGAAGAGCCCTCATATATCACCAAGGATGTCAACTGTACAGAAGACATGGAAGAGGACGGCAGCTATGAGGAGGCAGAAGAGCTGACAGTCAGAAATCCGTAGGCTCTTTTTACCAAACGATGCCGTCGTGTCCGTCGACTTGAGGAATGTAGTTCTTTATGCCCCCCCCCCCCCACCTTAACTGCTGCCCCGCTGCTTACATGTCGCCCGACGCCATAAGTCTGAGTTTGAGAAAGACTCGATTGTGTGTGTATATATATATGTATGTATGTTTGTGTATCTGTGTGGCAGTGGTGGGGTAGCAAAAATAAATTTGAAGAAATTTCTATAGTTTTTTTTTTTTTTTCCATTTTATATTTCGTTCTACAACCATTGTTATAATAATAATAATAATAATAATAATTTTTCTTAAAGAAGAAGAAACAGCAAAACAATTCTTTCCCCCGACTTCTCTTTCTCTTTTACTTCATCAAAGGAGGAAGAAAACTTGATTCTTGTCTTTTGTCTATAGTGACACTGTGATATGTAATGAAAATCAAGGCGGAAAGGCCTCTGGTGTTTGCCATATGATGATGATGATTGATGAAGCTGGTGGTGGTGGTAGTAGAGAATGTAGTTCATCTGTTTCTCTTTCCTCTCTTTTGACCTCTTCCATCTCTCTCTCTCTCTCTCTCTCTCTCTCTCTCTCTCTCTTTCTCTCTCTCTCTCCTAATAGAATATTGTTGAAAAAAAACAAAAACAAACACTACAATCAGTTTGTTTTACGTTGTTCTACTTTGAATAATTACCCCTTTCTGCTCTTCTCTCTCTCTCTCTCTCTCTCTCATACACACATACACACTCACGCATTTCTTTCTTACATAACACATTTCTGGTTTATTCCCATTTCTCTTTCTCTGACACATACACACAATACACATTTCTCTTCTCTCTCTCTCTCTGTGTTTCCTCTCTTACTGTCTCTCATTACCTTTTCATACCTTTCTGCCTTTCCTTCTTTCTCTCTTCTTCCCATCTATATCCTCTCTCTCTCTCTCTCTCTCTCTCCTGTTTCTTCTATTTCCTATTTTTAATGTCAATCCACCCTTTCAACTTTTCTGTGTCCTCATGATTCAGAGAAACAGTTTTTAGCAACCAGTTATTTCGAGCAGGAGCCATGCCATAGAATTATGTAACAACATGGTATTATACAAAATTTTTAATCTGGAATTTTACACAATTTATTTTTAAGAATAATTTTCTTCTGCATTGAAAAATATCTCTCATTGATTTATTAATTTTTATTGATATATTGTTTTATTTATTGAATATTTTCTATTCCTCTGCCCCAACAGGATTTTCATCCCTTTTTGTCGTGGGTCTGTTGGTTGCAGCAATTACTTAACAGCCTGGTCCCCTCTTATTGTTAACCCCTGTACCAAATTGGGGAGTGGCCCTTAGTGTTTTCTGTCATCCAGGCAAACTGGAACAAACAAGTCTTTCTCTTTCTATTTTGCTTAGGGATTACAATGCAATGTTATGGAATTTGAAATTGCCACCATGTGGTAAGTATTCCAGCACCTTAACCTCATAGCCACCGTGTGTTACCATGTGGTCAGTAGCCCATTCCCTTAACATCACAGCCACTGTGTGACCATGTGGTCAAATACCTTAATCACACAGCTACATGTGGTCAATTAGTCCATTATCTTATAAACACTTAATCTCACATGCACTGTGCTTTTTCAGTGATTGATATATTCCTTTACTTATTGATTGAGTTTTTTATGATGATTGGTTATTGATCCATTTATAAAAGAAAAACCCATCAGTGTCCATGTGAGAATCTTAAATAGAATATTGTGAATCTTAACACAGTTGGAGTTGAATCTCTCATCGTCAGTAATTGACCAAATGTCTTTTAACTGGGACCCATGGCTGTTCCATGTAAAGGTTGAGCTTTTAACATCTTGAGCCAACGAAGGAGCCCCAGTGTTCATTGGACTCGTTAAAGATAGATGCCAGGTCTCTCTTAAAATATGTCATTCATCCACAGAAACAATACCAAAGCAGACACCAGTGCACCACACTGCTCTCTGATTCTTGAAATTCTGTCAGGCCACTCAACCTGTGCCAGCATAGAAGACAAATGTTAAAAGATGATGCTGATATATACATTCGTCAGTGTAGAAGACACGTGGCTTAGTGGTTAGAGTATCCAGCTCATGATCATAAGCTTGTGAGTTCAATTTCTGGCAGTGCGTTGTGTCTTTTATTTCATGTTGCTCCAGTCGACTCAGCTTGCAAAAGCAAGTTGTACCTGTTTTTCAAAGGGCCAGCCTTATCGCATTCTGTGTCCTGCTGAATTTTCATGAGAACTACAATAAGGGCATGTGTGTCTGTGGAGTGCTCAGCCACTTGCCTGCTAATTTTACAAGCAGGCTGTTCTGTTGCTTGGGTCAACTGGAACCCTTGTCATAACTGATGGAGTGCCAGGCTTTTGAAATGTTTTTAGATATATTATTACAACTTATATTGTAATTGCATATTGATGCAACTACAATGCATTTCTTCATGATTAAGTGTGAGTTCACCAGCTGCTTTGCCACTCTTGTCAAACCAGCTCGTGATATTCCCCATCCATTGCATTCTTTTCCTGCCCCTTGATCTTCTACTCTCTGCTCTTCCTCTCATAATAATGATTTCCAAACCTCTGCTTCTTTGAATATATCCTTAATTGATAAGCTATTACTACCACTGTCTATAAGTACTGCCACCAATGCTGTGCAATGCAAAGACTTTCCACATATGAAAACCAGCTGTTTCTTTCCAAAGCCTTATCTTTGACTATATTCATGTAGTAATCTCTGTCTAGTGTTCTAAACCATCCAGGTATTGGTTTTCATCTTCAGTTTGCTGTCTCCCATATATATATATATATATATATATATAAATGAATGACTGGTGTAGCAGCATCATAGTCAACTGCTACAAAGGTAAAGGGGACGCTTTAGATACAAATAATTACAGAGGCATCAAGCTGTTAGATCAGGTTATGAAAGTTACAGAGAGGGTCATAGCCCAACTAATTAGGGAGCGAATCAATTTAGATGAGATGCAGTTTGGGTTCGTGCCAGGTAAAAGCACTACTGATGCCTTATTTCTAGTGAGACAGTTGCAGGAGAAATACCTAGCTAAGGATAAACCTCTGTACCTGGCTTTCGTTGACATGGAGAAAGCCTTTGACAGGGTCCCCCGATCCCTTATCTGGTGGTCAATGAGGAAACTTGGGATAGAAGAATGGTTAGTGAGAGCTGTGCGAGCCATGTACAGAGATGCTGCCAGTAAGGTGAGGGTTGGAAATGAGTACAGCAATGAATTCCGGGTAGAGGTAGGGGTCCACCAAGGTTCCGTCCTCAGCCCCCTATTATTTACCATAGTCCTCCAGGCAATCACAGAGGAGTTCAAGACAGGTTGCCCCTGGGAGCTCCTCTATGCTGATGACCTTGCCCTAATTGCGGAGTCACTATCAG